>NW_017728947.1:75844529-75862809 GCF_001723895.1 Crocodylus porosus
CCTGCCGGGCTCCGCTGCCCCGAGGGCGCGGCTCCCGGGCGCCGCCTGAGCCCGCTGCGCTCTGCCCCGCAGGAGACGGACCAGCTGGAGGAGGAGAAGTCGGCGCTGCAGAGCGAGATCGCGGGGCTGCTGAAGGAGAAGGAGAAGCTGGAGTTCATCCTGGCCGCGCACCGCCCCGCCTGCAAGATCCCCGACGAGCTGCGCTTTCCCGAGGAGCTGGCGGCCGCCTCCATGGACCTGGGCCCCGTGTCCAGCCCGCCGCAGGCCGAGCCCGAAGCCGAGCCCGAGGAGGCCGCCTTCGCCCTGCCGCTCATGCCCGAGCCGGCCCCGGCCCCGATCCCGGCCGAGCCGCCCAAGGCCAGTGGGCTGGAGCTGAAGGCCGAGCCCTTCGACGAGTTCCTCTTCCCGCACTCGTCCCGCGAGACCGCCCGCTCCGTGCCCGACATGGACCTGGCCGGCTCCTCGGCCTTCTACGGGGCGGACTGGGAGGCGCTGGGCGCCGGCGCTGGCGGGGAGCTGGAGCCGCTTTGCACGCCCGTGGTGACCTGCACGCCCTGCCCCAGCGCCTACACCTCCACCTTCGTCTTCACCTACCCCGAGGCCGACGCCTTCCCCAGCTGTGCGGCCGCGCACCGGAAGGGCAGCAGCAGCAACGAGCCCTCCTCCGACTCGCTCAGCTCCCCCACGCTGCTGGCCTTGTGAGGGCCGGGCCCAGGGCACGGACTCCGCGGATCCCAGCCCCCTGCTGCTGCTGCTCGAGGGGGGGCCTCTGCCCGCTGAAGGAGCCTTCCTCCCGACCCCGAGCTGGGCAGGGGCAGCCCGGACCTAGCTCAAGGACCTTGCGGGGCACTGCTGGGGAGGCCTCGCACCTCTTCCAGAGATGTAGCAAATCAATCGCATGGAGTTCGTCTTGTCCCCAGTGCCCCATCCATGAGAGCTGGTAGTCTGTAGCATGTCCAACATGGCTGGGTTGGTGACTTTTTTTTTTTTTTTCCCCTTCCCTCCTTTAGTATCACTAGCATTAATTAATGAATAGCTCTTGGTTTCATGACTTGGAATTTAACCTGGTGCTGGGTATCTCCAACTTGTTATCTAGTGCAGCTGATCTAACAATAACTACTGTGTTCCTGGCAATATCGTGTTCTGATGACTTAGCAATGACCCATCTTAACTTGGGGGGGGGGGCAAAAGAGACTCTCCTTTATTTTCTAGTAGGTAGATAGATGGCTATATCCATGTACTGTAGTTCAACATCAATGTTCATCGTTCTCTTTACTGATCATGCATTGTCCAGGTGGTCTGAATGTTCTGACATAAGTTTTCCATGAAAACGTTTTTATTGTGCATTTAATTTATTTATGAAGATGGATTCTCAGATATTTATATTTTTATTTTATTTTTTTCTACCTTGAGGTCTTTTTTGGACGTGTGGAAAGTGAACTTGGATGAAACTCTTAAGCATTGTTTGCTTATTATTGTTTGGAGACATTGTCAATAAAAAGCATTTAAGTCAAATGCGAGAGCTGCTCTAGAGTCTTTACTGGTCCTTCTCTCTCTATCATGTGGTGAAACTAGTGCCCCTCAAATTCAGTGCTCAGGAATAAGGACAGGACTCTGACAAAGGCATCTAATCCTCCTTTGTTTTTCTTCCCCCCCCCCCCCAAAAAAAACAACAACAACAAAACAAACGAACCCCCAGAAACTGTCCTTTCTTACAAACCATGGTGCCCTCAATGAACACACATAACCTTATGATAAAGGTTAAAAGGTGATGACCCTCTGTGCTTTATAGTGTAGTGTTCTGAATATAGAACTTCTATGAGGGCTACACCTGTCAGTGGGAAGCCTTAAGTGTAGAGTGATCTCCTTCACATGGTAACCTGGCCACCTAAATAATATTAAATCCAACATGGAGGAGGCTGGGGCACAGGTGGAAAGGGGATGGGGAAACAAGAAAAACCTCACATTTGCCTTTTTTTAGACTACCATGTCTTGACGGCTATTCATCTTTCTCCCACTGCTGGATCTGGGCTTTTAACCCTCAATCATTCTGTCTGCCAGCAAAGCTGTTCACATTGATAATAGTGTTACCACAGGGTAGTAGTGGTGTATAAAGGCTAAGGGAGTTAACACCTCTGAATCACCAGTTGGAACCTGGGGTCAAGCTCAGGAACATGTCACTGCATCACTTGGCATTCTGCTAACATTTAGCAACAGGAGGGCTAGAAACTTGCACTCCATACATGAAAGTACAGCTGCCACAGCATGTGATGTGGCAAAAACTTAGTACATATTTGACACCTTCTAATGCAACAGAACACTCTAGTAACAGTATCTTTCCTTCTCATCCAAGTTGTCCAGGTGCATATAATGCAGTACCAATGTCAAAACATGATTATTGTACCATACCTCTTCTGCCACAAAATGCTGCATCTCAGAGCAATTTTGACTCTCCCTCCCCCATTTTCCATTAACTTTATTTATAGTAGTCCTCCTGTCATGGTAAATCAAGAGAGTCGTGGGGTTGGAATGGGTCTTTAGGATCACTTGGTCCAACCCCCAGCACAGACACAATCTACTCATTCTAAATTTGTCCTTTTTCAGCCTTTTGAAAACCTCTACTGAGGACCGTTACCTTTCTTTCTGATGGGGAAGGCATACAAAGTCAAGCTGCCATGTGGATTTATTTTTTCCATATGGGCCAGTTTATTATAGATTATCCCACACTCCATAGTTAGTTTAATTTGTATTCCCATTGTGCATGAATAGAGGTACATGCTCCTCCAATGAAACTACTAGTAGTAGTATAGAATCCAGCATATTTGACTGTAGGATGGGAGTTTCATGGGCAGCTGGAAAAAAATCCCTCAGGAAAAAAAGTGAAAGGGGCAAACAGAACATCCTCTGCTGTATCAATATCAAATGCTGTCAGCATTGTAAGAGGAGTGTGATTTATCCAGCAGTACCACTTGCTAAAGAACCTGTTCCCTAGGCCAGCAGTTATTTTTGCTTAAGAAACTCACCACTTTACTGCTTCTTAGTAATTGTGAAGCCCAAATAAGCCTATCTTTTTAAGCAACCTATAGAAAGATGCAAGGGGTGCACCCCCACAAGTGCACACATGTGGTTTGTGGCATCGTAAACTGCATGTAGCATATGCACACATTTGCTGTGCTGCTACCTTGCAGCACAGTGGGTTTGTTTGGACACTAGGAAATCCTGCTGTTTAAAAAAAAAAAGCCAAAGAATGGCACAGCGCATGTCGTTGCAGCATACACTGCCCAAAACCAGAGCTTGACTAGACAGAGCCATGCTCCAGCTGCCAGCCAGACTCTGCATACCCAAATCATTGCTGCTGCAGCCCCAGGAGGTCCCCCAGTAAGGCTTCTGGGACAAGCCCAGGTACTGGCCCCAGCCTACCCTACCTCTTCTGTGGCAATTTGCTGTGTGCCACTTCTATTTGTCCTTCAGGGAAACACATGTTCCCATTCATAGGGATGTGCCCAAGGGAGCCCAAGCTTGATATCTCCTGGAGGATTCCTTCATCCTGGGTAGACTTGTATATGAAACTAACTAAATCAGTTATAGCTTCTGGCCCAAAGTGCTTGTTATTGTTATTTCTTTGGAAGTAGTCTGATGAATGTATTGCTGGTTCCTAGGTCATAATCACTGGAAGTGTGGAAGCTTTTGCCCTTTGCACTGAACTCAGTAACCCCAAGAATACTTTAAATGTTGAAGAATTTTGGCAAGAATTGTTAGAAATCTGGTTAATTTAGCATTCTTTTATCTAGTTACCAGAGGAACCTCTATTCCCCCGCCCCCCAAATAGGACAATAGAGCAAGCACATACAAGCACTCTACCTTATATTCATATTACAAAGGATGATACAGCCTCATTCTGAGATAAGGCATGAGAGGGAGCCATACTGTGTAAAGGTAAATAACATATATGCAACATCCTGTATTACATCATAAGATGGGCCAAAGAGTCTACAGGTGACTATGATACAGATCTCAGGCACTGACCCTAGATTTAACTCTCAAGCACCAAGAAGTTAGAAACAGGGATGTTCACAATGCCAGTTTGTTTTACGTGGATAGCACCCAGATACCACAGGTGTCAGCAGTAGTTGCAAGCCCCAGTGTGACTTGCAGCTATATGTCTACCAGTGTGTGAGCTGTATGACAAATGAGTATTAAAGTGAGATCTAGGCACCTGAGTTTGCTATTTTAAGTCTGCTAAAAGAACATTAGGCTGTCAGTGCTGGTTAGGCAAGGTACCTAATAAACCATAAGTGCTATACAAAATGCACAGTCTTTGGAGCACTATTGGAAGGAAAGCAGCAGGTGGGAAAAAACACTCCATGAGCACTGAATAAAGACTCCTGGGAAGTCCACCTCTAACTATGGACTCTGGTCAAACTTTTTAACGCACTCCTGATACTCATGGTGGAAAGCAACAGAAGTCAGTGGTTATATTGCATTGTTGCAAAGAAGAAAAGCACAGAAGTACTTTTCAAAGTTGTCAATAAACAAAATATATTCCTTTTACTCTGGGCAACAAACAGTCTTAGTGTTATTCTGATTTCAACCAGAACCTGCACAGAACTCAGGATGGGATAAAAACAACCTTCACTCTTCACTGCCTGGGTTTTGCTTCCTGGAAGGTGCAACACTGAATCAGAATCTTTGCCTTCTGTAGATATCCTTACAGACCTTTGCACAACAGTGATAAAATATAAACTTAACCAATATCCCCCATAGTTTTGGCAGGACATGAGTATGATTTACTTGCCTCCTATCACCTTGAAACTGGAAGTGAAATCCTGCTCCCTGGAAGCCAAGTCAATGGAGGTTTTATCACTGATTTCAGAAGAGCTAGGAGGATGACTAAGTAATTTGAATAAATCACGAGGAAGTGGTGTCTAATTGTCTGTCTGTTCTGATTCTCCGGTATGAAGTAGGCATGTTTTGCAATTGGATCCATACCTGGGAATATTTGCATTCATGCAGAGCTCCACTGATTTCAAATGGGGATATATGTGGGCAGAAGGGTCTACCCACAAAACTCAATTGCAGAATTTGGTCTCATTTATTCCCCCCATTTCTTGCTGCTACATCTCAATAGATGACATGTTGTAGGAGTATACTTTTAGGGAAAAAATTTTCCAGGCAAAAAGGTAACGTAGCATGCATATCTATACCCAGAATGAAGTAAATACTTATTCTTGAATCAGAAGTCATATTTTTGTACTTGCATTAGATATTGGTACATACAATTGCTAAAAAAAACCAACCCAACTTAATAGATTAGGAATGAAAAGCTGAATATGACATGCTTGACTATCACAAGTGCCTTTTCGTTCCTGTATTATTGGCTCCATAAGCAGCCAAGGCTGGGTACTTTGACTGGGGTGTGCCAGTGCTCCTGCTGGGGCTTAAAGTCAGAGGCTCTTGTCCCCCTGCTCAGTGTCAGACCAATCACCATATTTGGGGTCAGGAAGGAATTTACTCCATGGTCAGACTGGCACAGACTGTGTTTTTTGCCTTCCTCTGCAAAGGGGGCAAGTACCTGGGAGCTCTTGATAGAGCTATTTGACAGAAACAGGACACTGACTGCCTGCTTCCCCTGTGGCAGGTGAGGGTGTTATTTCTCGTGCTGTGTCTGGGTTGAGGATAGTCTTCGATGAGGGGTGCTATGGCATAATCCTGCCTCGGGCAGGGGCATACCAGTGACCCTCGGTGGTCCTCTCAGCCCGGCCGCTTGCTGCAGAGAAGCTCGCGGGGCTTGCAGGGAGGCCCCTAGGACAGCGCTTCTCGCGGGAAACCGCCTTCACCATGTCCCGATTCGGGCCAGAAGAATCGAAGGAAAAAAGTGACATTTTGGAAAGACTCCGAGGGTGAGACGACACCCGCACCCCCAGCACCGCCGGGCTCGCCCCACGGCACGCTCTCAGCTCTGCCCCAGGCCCCGCCGCTTCCCACCTTCTTGCCACCCACAAGCACCCCCGCGGCCGCAGGGTCCGGCTCTGCCCTGCCAAGGCCGCACGGCGCGGAGCCCAGCCCGGCTCCCCCCCACTCCCGCCCTCCGCCCGCGCCTGCGCACAGCTACCCCCGACCCGCTCCCCCCCCCGCGACCTGTTTACTGTTTGGTTTCCAGGGCACCGCGCAGGGCACGTCAGTGACTTGACGCTCCGTTCCCCGCAGAGACGCTACGAGCCAACGCCATGACGTAGGCACTTCCGGTGCTGCCCATATATGGGAGGCGGTGGCGCGTTCTTAACGTTTTTCCCTCCCTTCCTCCGTGCCCGAGCGCGGAAAGTTCCAGAATGCAGCTGCGCACGTAGGGGGCGCGCCGCCCTGCCTCGCTTCTCGCGGACTGTGTCCCTGTCAAGCGGTGGGGATGAAGGGGGCTGGTGCTCTGCGCGTGCGCTCTGCGACTGGGGCGGGGGGCTCCGGGAGGGATGGCTTCCTTATGTCCAGTGCTTCTTTCTTGCCAGGCCTGTGTTAGGTAGCCTGTGTCGTGGCGCTTTGCAAGCGACCCGGTACACGTTACGCTTATGACATAACACGTAATCCTGTTTGAACGTGTTCCCCGGCCACAGGTTCATGCAGCGGGTGGCGCAATAAAACAAGGAAGGAGACGGAAACAAATGTGCAGTGATGTCGGGGCTGGTTCCTCTGGCGCCGTTGGTTGAAGGTGTGATTGGGCTGTGGGAGAAGTGGCACCAGCTCCCAGTAATTGCCCTGTCCCAGTGCTCGGTGCTTTCCATCTCTGGGCCACATGGGATCTCAGGCTCATACAGGCCCTGGCTGATGACAAACTGTAACTTCCTCAGTGCTGTTCACAGGAAGCTCAGCAATTAGTCTATCTCGTGCTCAAAGACCTGGGCAAACTGCCTGGGAGACTTCCATTTAGGAGCAGACGCATTCACTTTCTGCCTCCTGCCCCGGGTGTCTCATGGAGCCTCTTTGCTTCCTCCTGTGCTCTTCTGGTTTGTCTCTAATGTCTTCTTCCTCTACATGCACTCTTCACTTAAGTTATTTTGTATGAGTGCTGTCATACAGCATGTGGCATCGGGGTCAGTTCTTTATTAGGCCCCAGTAATGCTCTTCTGTTTCATTTCCATTGTTAGCATAGTTGGTACCTTACAGTTGGCTGCTGGCTTCTCATCTTTTTATGCTCTGCCTCAGGTGGTCTTCTTGTTTCTAAGAGATTGGAAGAGATGGAGTTTATAGAGATGCTGTTTGTCTTTTGTAGCACCATCTTTTAAATTGCTGAGTTGAAATGACCAAGTTTATCATTCTGGATTGGAAGCGATTTGGGTCCAAAAAGGCTCAGGATTGCATACCTGGATCAGAAGCAATTAATATCCAAGGAGGGTCAGGCTCTTACACCAGCAAGATTTCACAGTGAAACAAAAGAAGAATCTAACTCATGAAAGTGACCTTTATTATTTCCATTTCTGGAGATCTCAAGCTGTGCTCCTCCCCTCCCCCGCCCCCTCCATATCTTTTGCCCTCAAAGGGAAAAGGGCCTGGGTACCTACTCCTAAGAACTTTCTGATTGAACATTTAACTCAACTCTGTTTTGAACAAACCTTTACTAGCATGGTCTGACAATTCCCTTTATGTGGGGCAGACAGAACCAGGAACAGCATGGAAAGGATCATTTTCTTTCTAATTGCTATTTCCTTTCCACTTGGTAGAGACTCAGCTCATTTTAGGTGGCTTTCTGTCATTTCCAAGGAGCTCACATCATCACCATACAGTATTTATGTTAAAATATTTTATTACATTCATTATTTAGTGTTGACAATGTGCTTAGTATTGTATAGGACACAAAATAAAGACAATGCCTGCCCTGAAGAGTATAGTCTGAAACAGGTCTTTTGTGTGCTTTGGGGTTGTTTTTCTTAGATGGAGGGTTTTTGTTACCATAATTTGGCTTTACCTTATAGTGCCCTGTAGACTTTATAGTGCAAACTGAAAGCTCCTGCTCCTGCTTTGTAAGAATATGTGGGCTAATTTTAGAACAGGTACAGTAATTGCAGGTGTCAAGATGGGATAAGGAAGGACAAACAGTAGGTCACATGGTTATACTATTTAGGCATGTGCTGGGGTAGTGCAATTAAAATGGAAATGCAACATGATGATCATGCAGTGACCTGCCGCAGAAGGTTGCAAAAGAACATAAATTGAAGCTATTCCCCAGTGCCGCTTACCTAAGAATTATATACAAAATGGGAGAAATAGCAGGGAAGGGGAGTTTCTTCTCAGAAGCCTCTTTTGGAATCACGCTCCTCATGTCACCAGATTCAACAATCTGCCGTCATCCCATTCTGCATTCTTCCTTCTTGCTGCAACACCCAACGTTCTTCATTGCTGGAAGTCAGAACTGTTGCGCATATACATGTGAGAACAATTAACAGTGCTAATTTAGGTCCATGTGGCATGTGCGGTTGCACAGGGAATATTTGCGTAGCCTTCAATCTTGTCTTAAATATGGCTTAATTACTGGTTATTTCGATGACAAATTGTGCCCTAAAGCCAATCTTGCATGGAATGTGATAAAGACTAGATCTGTTAACTACAGGTTTGTGTTTTCTTTTTAAACCCATATTTCACACTGAAAAAATCAACATTAAAATAATTACTTTGCCCTTGTGAAGATTTCAGAGCTCTTTACAGGCACTGATGATTTAATATTCTGTTGTAGTCAGGTTCTCACACACTTTTAAGTCAGCTTGTTGTCTCATCTCCCCAGATACGAAATGAAATTTTTTTTTTGAGGGTGGGCATTGTAAATGTTTCGATACGATTATGGTCTGGGAGGCAGGTTAAAAAGCCTAACTTGGGCTTGAAGTGGAAGGTGGTGAGGTTTGTGATCATCTTTAATTCATGCTGGAGTTTATAGTTTTGGATCAGCTCCAGAGAAAAACTCTCTTCTGTGCAGACACACTTCATACTTTTTGTAGACAGCTCTCTCATGTTAGATGATCAGTGTGGGCTGCTGTAATCCTTGGAACTTTAGATATGTTTAAGTGTTTTGAGGATAAGAACCAGCACTTTGAACTTGCTAGGCTTCACCAAAGCCTTGTTCAGTAGGTAGGGATTATGCTCCCATTTTAGCTGATGGGGAAAATCAAGATAGAGAGTGGATTCAGTTCAGAAACCGCCTTCTGGTGCCCTATTCTAACCTTGGGATGGAGTGCCCAATTGAATACACAGGGCCTGGGGCTCCCCATGAGTCTGGAAATTTGGCAGTGGGAGAGCTGTGCCACTGCTCTTGCACCACCAAATTTTCAGACTCATGGGGAATCCCATGGGTCAGATGATATGGGGCTGTGGGCCAGGGGTTGTGCCCCCCTGTGCTAGATTTTTCTGTGACTTAGATATAGTTAACCAGAAGGTACTGATAAAGTATTTACACAACCTGGCGAGTATTTGCAGGACAGCTGTAAATTGGTTCTACTTTTCCCAGCAAGAAGATCCCAGATGGTGATAGGTGAGTATTCATTATCCCTTTGGGACCTTTCCTGTGGGGTTCCCCATGGCTCCCTCTTGTATTTACTGTTCAGTATTTATATGAGGCCTGTGGGTGAGATTTCAATGGCAATTTGGAGTGAAGTGCTGATGACACCCAGATCTACCTCTCTTCATCTGACCCAGACCTTGCAGTCTCAGTCCTCTTCCAGTGCCTGGCTGCAGTTGGGGAGTGGATGTGGTTGAACCAATTGAAACTGAATCCAGACAAGACAGAGTTCACAGTGGTGGCAACAATGTTTGACTTGTTGTGGGGGAGGGGCACCTGCCACTGTCAGGGTTCATCCTCCCCAAGTTTCTCAGGTTTGCAGCCTTGGGGTATTTTTGGATCCTTTACTCTGGTTGGACCTTTAGGTGATGGCCATGGTTGCAGAAGCCTTTCATCAGCTCTACCTGCTGAGGAGGTGTGATCCTTTCTTTCAGATTCAGATCCAGCTGCCATCATCCATGCCTTTGTAACCTCCAGACTAGACTACTGCAGTGCATTCTATGCAGGGCTGCTCTTGATGACTGGAGGTTGCAGCTGGTGCAGAACACAGTGGCCTGTCTTCTGACACGGTGGGGCATCAAAAGCACATAACTTCAGTGCTCCAGAGTCTGCACTGGCTCCCAATAGCTTTCCAAATAAAACTCAATGTGCTTGTTTTGACCTACAAGGCCCTATATGGCTTGGGGCCCTACATACCTAAGGATCTGCCTTCTCCCTTATGCCAGGTTACAGTCCTTAAGGTCAGCCAAGAGAAACCTCCTACAAGTACCACTAATGTACTAAGTCTGCTCAGCAAAAATGCGTGGGAAGTTGTTCTCAGCAGTCACTCCTCAGCTCTGGCACTCCCTCCCCCTTGAAGTTTGCCAGAGCCTGAGCTGGGACATCTTTTGGAATCAGTGTAAGACCTTCCTTTTTGGACAGACATTTTGCAAACAAAGATGGGCTGGGATCTTGTTCAGGAGGTTTCTGTATTATGTTGATACTATACTTGGTTTTTAAGTTGTTTTGTTTTCCTGTTCACTCTCCTGTTTTATAAGTTTTGTTCTCTTACTGCAAGCTGCTCTGAGCCTCTGTTGTGGGCAGTGTTGTATACATCAAATACATATATTGTAAGACCAAATTGATTTTTGAAAGCTTGGGGCCCAAATGATACGTGGGGGTCCAACTAGATCTCCCCTCCCCCATGTTGCCTATCTGGCTGAGTTCATTGTGCTCTCAGCTGCCTCTCTTTTGGCTAGAGCCTAGGTATGATTCTCTATCTCTGGCTTTATTTCCTGCTGTGTCTTGTTTGTTGTTTGCTAGATCCTGACCTTGCAGTAGAGGGTCTGGCACGACTTACTCACTACAGATTCATAGATGTTAGGGTTGGAAGGGACCTCAGTAGGTCATTGAGTCTGACCCCCTGCCTTGGGCAGGAAAGAGCCTTGGGGTCAGACAACCCCAGCTAGGTGATTGTCCCATCTTCTGTTGAAGACCCCAGGGTAAGGGAGAGTACCACCTTCCTTGGAAGCCCATTCCAGATTCTGGCAACCCTTACTGTGAAGAAGTTCTTTCTGATGTCCGACCTAAATCTGCTCTCTGTCAATTTGTGGCCATTGTTGCTAGTTACTCCAGGGGCCTGCCGTAGTAAACAGGGCAATCCCCTGATGAATTTATAGGCAGCCACAAGATCACCTCTCAGCCTTCTCTTGCGAAGGCTAGGGATCCAGGTCACTCAGTCTCTCCTTGTAAGGCCTTGCCTTCAGGCCTCTGACCATACAAGTGGCCCTCCTCTGAACCCTCTCAAGATTCTCCACATCCCTCTTGAAGTGTGGTGCCCAAAACTAGAGGCAGTACTCCAACTGTGGCCTGACCACTGATGCATAGAGGGGAAGCATCACTTCCCTGGACCTGTTTGTTATGCATCTGCTAATGCATGATAAAGTGCTGTTAGCCTTGTTGATCACTTCGTCACATTGGTGACTCATGTTCATCTTGGAGTCAACTATGACTCCAAGTTCCCTTTCCACTGCTGCACTGCTGTGGTCACCCCCCAGCCTGTAAGTGTGCTGGTGGTCCTTTTTTGCTCAGGTGTAGCACTTTGCACTTGTCTTTGTTGAACTGCATCCTATTTCATTCTGCCCATTTTTCCAACCTGTCCAAATCCACCTGGATCTGTTCCCCGACCCTCTGGTGTGTTAACTTTGCCCCATAATTTGGTATCATCTGTGAACTTGGACAGGGTGCTCTCCATCCCCTCATCCAAGTCACTGATAAAGACATTGAATAGCATGCTGGCTTGCATCCATAGATGCTTCTCAAGCAAATTGCGGGGCAACATTCTCCCCTTGTACTCAGCCTTGGTGAGGCCGCAGCTGGAGTACTGTATCCAGTTTTGGGCTTCACAATTCAAAAAGGATGTGGAGAAGCTTGAGAGAGTCTAGAGAAGAGCCACGTGCATGATCAGAGGTCAGGAAAACAGACCTTACGATGACAGGCTGAGAGCCATGGGGTCTTTAGCCTGGAAAAGCACAGGGTGATCTGATGGCCACCTATAAGTTTATCAAGGGTGACTACCAGTATCTGGGGGAACGTTTGTTCACCAGAGCACCCCAGGGGCTGATGAGGTCGAATGGTTATAAATTACTGCAAGACCCTTTCAGGCTGGACATAAGGAAGAATTTCTTTACTGTCCGAGCCCCCGAGGTCTGGAACAGCCTGCCATCGGAGGTGGTTTAAGCACCTACATTGAACACCTTCAAGAGCAAATTGGATGCTTATCTTGCTGGGATCCTATGACCCCAGCTGACTTCCTGCCCTTCAGGCAGGGGACTGGACTCGATGATCTTCCGAGGTCCCTTCCAGCCCTAATGTCTATGAAATCTATGAAATTATGAAAATCAGTCCAAGAACTGAGCCTTGCAGGACTCCACTGCCCCCATCTTTCCAGGTGGATATTGAGCTGTCCACCACCACTCTCTGGGTACAACCCCTAAGCCAATTTGCCACCCACCTGACCATGTAATCATCTATATCACAGCCTGTCAGTTTATCTACGAGAACAGAATGAGATACTGTATTGAAGGCCTTCTTAAAGTCTAGGCAGATGACATCTACCTCGACTCCTGCATCTAAGCATTTTGTGACCATAAAAAGAAACAAGGTTAGTCAGGCAAGAGCTACCTGCAATGAACCCGTGCTGATTTCCTTTCCACGTTATTTCTCCTTCTGAGCTCCCACAAATGTGATCCTTAATGCTTTTTTCCAGACTTTTCCCAAGGACAGAGGTGAGACTAACTGGTCTATAGGTTCCTCTCTCCTCCCCTTCTTGAAAATAGGGACCACATTGGCCCCTTTCCAGTCCTCTGGGACCTGACTGGAGCACCATGAGTGCTCGAACAGCCATGCCAGTGGCTCTGCTATGACACTGACCAATTCCTTTAGCACCCTTTGATGAAGTTCATTTGGGCCCGCTGATTTTAACACATCCAGCCCCTCCAAGTGCCCCTTCACTAAGTCTGTGCTAACAGTTGGTGGGTTGGTGTCTCTCCTGAGTCTGTGATCCAGTTGGAGGATTTGTCTTGGTCTGTGTCTAGGAATACAGATGCAAAGAACTCATTGAAGAGCTCAGCTTTGTCCTCCCTCTCTGTCACTAATTGGCCTATTGTCCTGTAGGGGTCCTATGCTACCCTGCATCTTCCTTTTGCTCCCTGTAAACCTGAAGAAGGACTTTTTGTTGTCCTTGATTTTTGTTGCCAGCCTAAATTATAATCCTGCTTTGACCTTCCTAACTGATTCCCTGCAAGTGCAAGCCAGGGAGGTATACTCCTCTTTGGTAGCTACCCGTTTCCACAGCCAGTATGCCTCTTTCTTTGCCCTTAGGCTTTCCTGGATTTCTCTGTCCAACCAAGAGGGCCCTTTGCCCCCTTTTATGCGCAATAGGATTGTCTCCTTCTGCACCCATAGGATCGCTCCCTTGCGGAATGACCACCCTTCCTGGACCCCTATTTTGCCAATGCTCTTGAGCTGTAATGCCTCACTAACTAATCCCCTGAGCACACTGAAGTTAGCCTTTCTGAAGTCTAGTACTTCAGCCCTGATGGTTAGTTTACTTGCCCTTTGCCAGATAGTGAATTCAATCAATCAATGGTCACTATCCCCTACGTTACCTTGTACTTGCAGATTCCCCACTGGGTCATCCCGTGTAGCTAACACCAAGTCCAGCAAGGCATTTCCCCTAGTGGGATCATATACCTCCTGCATTAGTTGAAGCATGCAAATTAGGAACCTACATGAGCAGTTAAGATTTGGCTGACTGCTTGTCTTAGCCAAAGTCAGGGTAGTTTAGGTCACCCATGAGAACCATATCTCTCGACCATATAGTCTCTGAGAGCGGTCTGGAGAATTCCAGGTCTAGCTTGTCTTCCTGGTGTGCTGGTCTATAGTAGACCCCCCACTACCAAGTCCCTATAACCACCTTGGGCTCCCTGGGCTTTTCCTTGTGTCTAACGCTGTATGACTGCATTGTGCCATTCTTCTGGGCTGCTTCCCACTTCTCAGCTTTGCTTTGAACCAACCTGTGGTCACTGCCCCTTCCTTCTGGGGCTGCATCTGACGACAGTGCCTCTGTGTTCTCTTGGGTTTTGCTACCTACACTTGCTGCATGTTCTGTGCTGCTTACCCTCCAGTGCTGTGCCCTCTGTTGGTCAGCTGCAATATGGCCAGGGTAGGACAGTCAAGTGTGATACTGATCCACTGGGAGCCCTACTATGTGTATACAGGCTTATACCACACAGACAATCAGGTTCCTTGTTCTTGCCAGGTGGCCAGCATGTGCTGCCTGCCTAACTGCTTCCCCTCTCACTGCTTTCCGCTTCCCTTGGTGGATTCTAGAGAACAAGAAAGAGGTAAGGAAAGCAGAAGTGACCAGGTACTTCCACCAGGGCACCAATCCATAGCTGCCCAAGCAACCCTTTCCTCCAACTGCCTTAGCCGTCTGGCTCAGATGACCCACTGTACCAGCAAACCCACCCTGCCCAGCTACAGTCCTGGTGTATCCACCTGCCATACCCAGCCCATTGTTTAATGATTCCCTTCCCGAAACGCACCTTCCTGCACAGTGAGAGGCTGTGTGCTTGGGGTACCTGGCCAAATTCTTTGTAGCAGGGGCAGGTTGTGGCTAGTTGCCTGACTTGCCTCTGAATTTTTTTGTTTTGCAGTACTGTGGTCTTTAAACTATACTTGGAACAGGCTGTTCTTCCTCTTTAAGGTCCAGGGGGGGCTGGAGATTGCCAGCTGCTTTATCAGGTTCACCTCTGGGAAGGAATCAGTCATATAAAGGACTGAAAGTCCTTCCGGTGAAGAACGTAAACTGGACGAGGAGTGAGAAGCTGCATGGCTGACCTCAGCCATTTGCCATGAACCCGTCTTGCTCCATGGGGCAGTTCCCAGAGGCTGACAAAGAACTGTGTGGGAAGGGCCTATTTAGAGATCATGGGCAAAGCTGCCTCATAGTGGTGTTTGTGTGTGTTACAATGGCTGCTGAAGGCCCCATCTGGGATCAGGGCCCATTGTGCTAGGTGCTGTACATGCACAAACCAAGGGAGCTCCTGTCCAAAAGAGTTTATAGCTTAAACTGGCCAGGCAGAGAAAGGCTGCAAGGCAAACCAAAGAGGACTTGGCTAAGATTGCTCAGCAAGTCAGTGGCAAAGTCAGAACTGGAACACAGTTCCCTAGATTCCCAGTCCTGTGTCTTGTCAACTAGTCCATCCTGCCTCCCAGGTAGGTACTGGTATTAACTAACTGCTTAAGCACATGCATAGGCCAAATTAGGTCCTTGGTGGGTCTTTGGCCATTGCTTTTTGAGGAAGTAGTCTTTCTTTGTGTCCTTCTATAAACTGGAATTCCTTTGCTGAAAGGCAGCTGATTAAAATAGGTTACTATCCACTTGGCGATTCTATTTCAGGCCATTTTCTTGGCGGGGTGGGGGGGAATGAACTGGGGCTTCCCAAATCCTAGTGAGGCCACTATTCCATAGCCTGCCAGCTCTGACCAGAATCTGGTGAAGGTTGGGCCGCTGCAGGTCCCCAGGGTACCTGGCATCAGCTTGAGCTGGTGGCAGGAAATAAAAGGTGAGGGATAGAGACAGCTCTCCTGGCACCTTGGAGATTGCAGCTCCTCTGGCCCCCAGGAATGTACTCGGCAGAGCTGCCCGCATAGGAAAACAAACAGAGTCTGAACCAGAACAAACAGACTTGGGTGTTGGTAGCAAATGGGCCAAGGCTCCATGTGCTGGCGTCATCCCTGCCCGTGCCAGCACGTTGTCATAGGAACAGCTGGATTATTTTACAATCCAGCTGCGGAGCCAATTCTCCAAAGGAGTAAACTGGAGGAAGGAGAGAGGGGCGGGCAGAAGAGCCTGATGCTGCATTTCTTCTGGTAACTGAAGGGCGGGGAAGTTGGAGCATGTCAGGGGAAAGAGAGAGAGAGCTCTTACTGGCATAATCACAATACCAGAGCCTGTCATTTTTAGATAACTGAGAGTCTATCATTTTTTTCCTCCCAGCTGAGATCTGGAAATTGAATGTGTGGGGTGGGGGAGGCGAGGGGAAGAGCAGGAATGTCAGGAGGTTTAGGTAGAGGACACAGGGTAGCTCTGGACAGTGGTAAGTTATTAGTTAACCACTTATCATTGTGGACTCTGTTGCAAAGCACCTTGATCTCTAGTTGTTCAGCTCCTGGGGACACAGCTCAGAATGTCTGTAGCTACACTGAAATAGGCCAAGTGGATCACATGGCTAATGGGCTCTCCCAGAAAAAGTGGGGATTCTCCTCTCTGGGTTTCTCAGTGGGTCCCATATCCTCCCTTTTGCAGACTGACAGTTTTTTGGGGGGAGAGGCTGTGTCTATCATCTGTATAGCACTGAACGTAATAGTGGAACTTAAAAAGATAATAATCACAAGAGCCTGTGGTTATTGGTCCAGTAGGACCCACAGGGTTTCTGTGGTCACATTAATCAATCGCTGCTGTCTCTCTTCTCAGAAATTCTCACTGGGGAGGAGGCTTGGGCCAAAGGTGCTTAGATATCCAGTAGTTGTGAAATAGCACCTGCCTTTCTTGCTGGGAGTGGTGGGAGCTTCCAGCTTTGGAGGGATGGAGGTCCTTATCCGGGAGTTGGGCATGAAATGTAGACAGGAATGACATGAGGAAATATAGGAGGCTGGCAAAATGATCTGCCTTCCTAACCCATTAGAGCAGTCTGTGAAGAGGGCTGCTTTGTGGCTTACCATGACTGGGCTTACAGGCATTGTGTTTGGTTTAATATTAAAACCAACTTCCCCAAGTTCTGTGGCATCTTCTCTGGTGCCTAGAAATTGTTTCTAATGCTGCAGCAGCCGATAGGCTGTGCAATGGCAGGGAATGACCACTAGATGGTGAAATGGTTTGACTCTCAGCTGTTTGTAACAGAGAACTCTAGTGAGTCAACCCACACGCTAGGATTTTTGCTATGCAGATCTCTAGCTGTGGCATGACCCCTTTCTCTACCAGACTGCTGGTGCTGGTGCTGGTGCTGGTGCTGGTGGGAGCCTACTGCAGTATGGCCAAGGCACTTTAACCATCACATTGGCTAACTTGTTCAGGACTTGTATCTGGTCTCTCTTAGCCCTTATTCCCCCTTGGTTGTCTCTGGAGTGCCTTGAAGGTACAGGCACACTTTTCCTACAATAATTCTCTGCATAGGCTAGGCCAACAGCTCCAGCTGACATGTGCTCAGTTTACAGGTAAAATATGGCATTTTAATGGTCATCCCAGTCACATCCAGCCATCACAGATTCAACCTTGGTAGCCTGGTTTGCCCCAGGAGAAATACTAATGACTACCAATGCAAGAGACACTTCAGCGCTGGTGTAGTGACAGTATAACCTCAATGGGGACAGATTCATTTTGGAACATGATTGTCTTGCTTCCTTCTCCATCTAGAGATGTGGGTCCAGCCCTATTCAAACTAAGAAACAGGCCTCCCATCAGGTTTCATTGTGCTGTTCTCAACCCACTGGGCTTCTGATGCTGCCATGACTCAGGTTCTGCTTATTTACTAATGCTTGCTGTGGCTGTAAAGCAACTAATAATCTTGTGGGGAGGTCTAGGCTGATTGCTGCAACTGGATGGACCTTTAGGGCTGGTTCTCTCAGGCCAATCAAGTTCTGAGAGCCTGGGGGACTCTATAGACCTCCGCTCTGAAACAGGTACCTTGGACACTGTGGACAGCCAGACAGCCCCAATGCCTGCTGTGCATAATTGGGACAATGGGACTGATTTAAATCTTACAGCCTGGTTGATGCATGTGTGTGACAGGGTTACTCTGTCCTAGGGATTTAACCCATCATTATGTGGGAAGTGAGTTGTCTTGGCCTTTCACACTGTTAGCAGACTATCTGATCTGTAGATTTGTGCTGCCAGGTGACTGGGAGAGTGTGGAGAATGGGGTCTGTGCCATAGAGCTCTTTATTGTAAATTAAAAGGATATCAATAAATCCACATGCAGCCCCACTTCCAAACAATGCCTTACAGAGGTTTATAGCTGACCTGGCAGGAGACATAGTTTCATAGTTTCATAGTAGCTAGAGTCGGAAGGGACCTAGGTAGATCATCTAGTCCGACCCCCTGCCTGAGCAGGAAAGAGCACCGGGGTCAGATGACCCCTGCAAGGTGCTCATCTAACTTCCTTTTAAAAATCCCCAGGCTTGGAGCCTGCACCACTTCCC
>NW_017728947.1:75862979-75895295 GCF_001723895.1 Crocodylus porosus
TAGCCTCTCCTCATAAGGCCTGCCCCGCTGACCCCTGATCATACGAGTGGCCCTCCTCTGAACTCTTTCCATATCGTCCACGTCCCACGTAGGACATTAACTGAGTTGAGTGTCCGAATATTGACTCTGGACATCCTATTAAGGACCATGTGAAAACTGAGCTCTAGGTTTTGATGCAAGTTGGTCACTATTCTAGGATCAGCCCAAGCTCCTGATGCACTGTATGTAGCTGGATATAGCGGGTACCATGTGCTCTGATCAGAGGATAGAATTTGGCCCTTCACAAATAAATTGGATTATCTGTACCAGTTGCACAAAGTTTTTTTTTTTCCCTGAGGTTATTTCTTTTGTTGGTGCAATGAGACCCTAAGATTTTTTTCTCATATTTTCTGTCTTTGGCACACTGGGGACAACTTGGAGGAGATTTGAGTTCCAGCCAGTGACTAATTATGTGTCTAAGGCCTCTTCCCATGATGAGACAGCCATTGAGGTGGAAAACACTGCTCCTTCTCCAGGGGGATTTTATCTTGCTGTCTGGAGAGAGCCACAGGGAACCCACTTTCCGGTTCCTCTTTTAACCTTTAGAATACTGGCTGGTTTTCAGGCACTGCAGGCAGGGCCCTGGGTGAGGACTTTGGGCATGCCTCCAGCAGCAAGAGAAAGAACTGGGCTAGGATTTGTTTCAGGCCAGAATCCCAAGTAGGCCTTGCTGTCTCAGCTGCCACAAACACTTGCTGCTCCCCACCATGTGCTCCCCAGACAGCCTCCCTGACACCAGCCCTTAGCTCTGTAACTGATGGCAGGAAAATAGAGTGCACATCTACAGAGGGCACTGGGGAATTAACAGGGGGAAAGCAGCAGGGCCAGATGAACATTAAAAGCAGGGAGGGCTTATCTGTAGCAGGGCCGAAGGCAGGTGACAGGGGAATTGGCATTTGTGGAAAATAGTGGGGTGTTTTCAAAGTGGGGACAGGGAGGTACACGTTGCTGAGGACACACATCTTTCTGTGGAGCCACTCTGGCTAAGCCCAGTCCTGTTCAGCTCTCTAAGGCTGTGGGTCACAACCTTGTTTGTACCAGGATCCATTTGTAAATAATGATGCCCAGTCCTGACCTGGTAAATAGTTTAAGTAAAAAACAGCCCTCTGGCCCTGCTGGTACCCTTTACTCCCAACCCACTGCCACCTGCCTCCAAGCCCCAGCCCCACAGTGTCTGCAGGCACTGGATGGGTGTGTGGCACATGACTTTCCCCCCAGGTTTGTATATCCATGGCAACCACAGGGCTGCAGCCTGGCCAGACCAGCATGGGCAGGAGCCACCTCTGCAGCCCTGTGGACAGGACCTGGTGTGGGAGGACAGAGTAGGGCAGCAAGACTCATTACTGCCACCTCCACCATCAGGACCCCTCCACCAGCCGTGCCACCAGCAGTGCAAGGACTGGGGGAGGGGCATGCTACCCTCACCTCCTCCTGCTGCCAGCTGTTTGCGCACTGAGCTGTGGCTCTACTCCATCACCATAGCCTGGCTGCCACCACCATGCAGCCTGCCATCTCACCACCTGCAGTGAGCAGTTGGCTGCCCTCTCCCCCTGTCCACACTGTTACTTTTCATACTGCTTGTGGTGTGGCCATCCCAGTGGCAGCAGGCTGCTGCAAGGTGTCTTTTCACCCTGCCAGGTCCTGTCTGCTGGGCTGCGGAGATGCCTGCTGCTGGTCCAGCCAAGCTACAGCCTCGTGCCAGCTGTGGGTGCACAGATCTGTAGGAGCATGTGACCCCCATGTCCCCTCAATGCATCATTTATAGGTCCCCTGCCCCCTCAACACATCATCTATGCTCCCCCACCCATCCCATAGACTTAGCTGTGGGAGCACCTCTCCACGCTGCCTGGCTCCCATGTAAATGTGTGCACCCACATATATATGTGGCTCCCCCAGCCCAATTGTCCAATTCTCGCTTCTCCAAGCCCCAAGCAGCCTCTTGCAGGCCAGAACTTTGCCAGCCTACAAGGGGAAACCTGCATTTTTCCACAGCAAACCAAAAACCCAGATCTCTGTTTATTGGTGTGACTGGCTAGCTAGCAATGACCTAGCCCAGGGGTTTTGAAAGGGCAAAAGATGATTGGAGGACTTGGGATTCCCTTTCCTCACCAATCTGGTAATGATTTGGCCCAGGGGTTTTGAAGGGGTAAAAGATGATTGGAGGACTTGGGATTCCCTTTCTGCACCAATCAGGCCCCAGAGACTCATCTCCCCATCCCAGTTGGCCTCTTGGGTCACCTGGAGGGGGATAAAAGGGGCAGTGTGGGCTGACGTAGGAGAGAGCAGTGAGGGATAACAAGGAAGGAGTTTTACAGAGCTGAGCCAGTGGGGCAGGAGCAGTGCCCCAGAAGAGCTGGAAAGTGCAGGACCTGCAGGCAGCAGTGGGACCCTTGGCAGTGTGGTGTGTGGCCAGTAAGAGAGGTTCCCCAGCTCCAGGAAGGATCTGAGCAGCACCCTGAGAGGTTCCCAGCTTTGCTTCCAGCTCCTCAAAGAGGAGGTTGGACAGTTCAACATGAAGCTAGGGCTCTGGGAAGGTCAAGATCCCTAGCAGGCTGGAATAGAAGTAGCAGTGGTGGCTATATAGCAGCATTCTTGCTTATCATGTGGGAGATCTGGGTTCAAATCCTAGCTGAAGTGACTTGGGGTGAGTGAGGTAACAAAAAGCAAATCTTCTTGCAGTAGGAAGGGGCCATTGTGTTTTTTCTCCCCCTCCAGGTATCAAGGTCCTATATTTCCTTGTCACTTGACATTCTGCATTTTTATGCCTTTTTATATTTCACCAACTTGTATTGTTTGTTCTGCTGTTTGTGTTTTTTATATTTTGTTAACCCTGTTTTTGTTGATGATTGTAAGTGTCTAACCTTTGTTGAATCCTGCCCTCTTGGGGCATTGTATTGTCCCCTATACCCCCTGGTTTATACTGGTTACGTTCCCAGTATTGTTCTCTCATTAAAAAGTACATGGTTAAGTCCCCATTGGTGGTCTGGCTCTGCTCTATAGGGGGAGGAGAGTCCCTACACCTCCCACAGGGCTTTTGCACCTGCTTTGATCCCTTCAAGCGGAGAGGGGTACCTCTTGGAGTACTGCCTGGGTTACATTGGTATGCATTGTGTTAATGTATGATGAAACAGAAACAGCATCTTTCTTGGTTGGTTGGTTGGTTTGTTTATTTTTTTAATATGTGCAAAATCTAATCCATTTTTTAAATTTGTTCACAACTCTTTCATCTATTCTTGTGACCCACTTTTGGGTTGCACCCCACAGGTTGAGAAACACTAGTCTAAGGGTCAAAGATGAACGCAAGAGTTGGTAACAGCAGTGCAATCAGCTACCTGACTAGTGAGTGTAACCAGTGCCCTCTGCTGGATGGAATGGGGATTGCTCCAAGTTGTTGGGCTCTACACTGCTTACAGATTTGTCCCCTTGCTCACTTGTACGGGGTGGCACCTAGTAACCCCTGTCAGAAACCAGGGCCTAGGATGCTAGGTGCCATACAAACACCTGCCGATAGCTACTAGCCTTAGTGTTGCAAAGGCATTTACTTGACAGAAAAAGGTCAGAGGCCCTTATCATGCCATGTAACCAGAATATGAGCTCTTATGAGAAGATCTCGGCCTGCTACAAAATGCTGACCCCGCTGGTGGCCCTGTGGAAATAATACACATCAGCCCATCGTTAGAATTTTAATTTTGAAATGCCTGTTGGAGTTTACTCCTGCTGAGAAAAGTGGTCCACATAGGAACGTCTTTGTCTTTGAAGATGAGCATGTGTTTGTAGCTTTTCTTCAAAGATGACACACTCTTGGGTCAGTGTTGGGCCCAAAATTTAGGGATTTAAAATAGTCTTAATATTTGTAAAACGTTCAGTAGCAATTTCTCCATGCTCTACAAACAAATCAGTTGGAAACTGGTTTTCTTTTTTCAAAGCAAATGCACTGTTCTCTCCTGCATATATGCAAATTGGATATTGCAGCATTGTACTAGTTAGTGAGACCCTGAAAGGGAAATGAACTAGAAACTGGCTTTAGATAAATGTGAAACGAATTAGTTCCTTGTCCACAAGAAGTGAAGTATGGAAAGAAAATAAATGTTACAGGGAAAAGACTAGGCTTAAACAAATTCTTTTGGCTGTAGCAATTGGAAAGGCTCTCAATGTAAGGAAGGGGGGAATGGTTTGTTTTTAGTATAATATTTTTTCCTGAGACCATTCCCCTAAGCCTCTACAACTGGACCACAAAGACTTGATTTTTCCAAAGGAGAGAAGCTCAGGACAAGCCTCTCTGTCTCTGTCTGTCTCTGCAAATGCCTGGTTTGTGCAAGCAACTCTGGTAACTGTACACCTACGTGCATGAGTCTGCACACCTTTTTTCATGCAGCTTTGGTCTCTTGCCTTAGCAAAATCAGCCCCTGAAAGTTTTTAGATTCTGTTTTGCAGTCCCCTGTTAGTCTGATCTGTGAGATCTTCCTGTCCCCATTTCCAGAGGCATCTAGCCACTGGATTTGCCCTTACATTCAAAATTTTATACTATCCTGGCTTTTGTGGATCTTACAGGTTTTGAGGAGAACTCGAACTGCAGTTGACCGCTGTGGAATTCCCAAGATTCTCCCCACCCGCATTGAAACATCCACCAACCTCGCTATCAACAACCGAAAGAAGCTTGCCCTGCATCCTGGCTGACTGCCAAAGATAAAAAAGCAGCTCTGGCTGGAGACAGAGAGTAAGCACAGAAAATAGTGTCAAGCCATGAATAATCTGTATGTGGAGTGACAGCCACCAGCAACAAAGCCAGACAGACCTGGTGTGAGGGTCATAATAAACTGCTTATTCCACATTTGCAGATACAATAAAGGGAGCAGAGCTGGTAACAGATGGCTTCCTTCGCAAAGCCCCTGTGGTCCTCCTGGAACAAGATGCCAGAAGGGCTGTGCATATAGGGAATCTTGTCTGGTATCTTTCCTGATCTGCAATCCTGAGGTTAAAAGGAGTAGTGGTGCTCTGGAGGGAAAGTTGGACAGTCTCTGCTGATGAATGGGCCCGTAAGTCTGAAAGACTGGATCAGACTTACAAGAGCTAATGTAGGTAGGAAGAGGTCTCCAGTTCCATCCTCATGCTCAGGGACTAGCATTGGTGCTTATCTTCCCTCCCTGCTTCATGGCCAGACCTGTCTATTGTAGCTGTTGGTGCCAGGCAGATCTGATCATTCTTGGGGCTGTCCTGTCAGCTAATGGAACAAGTCTTGTGTAGGGCAGGGAGAAGGCAGCTGCAGGGCCCTCCTGGCTGGAGATCCCTGTAAATCAAGGTTGCCTGAGAGCTACATTGGCAACAAGCCAGGAGCCAGGGGCTGCTCCAGCTTCCAGTAAATTAAACAGATTAAAGACACCTTTTTTGGTGCTGCAGTTGGAGGAGATGGAAGAGGCATCCTGCCTCCCTACAAGCCTATGGGCAGCTCTATTTGAGGACAGTTCGCCTGGACAGGGGCATAACCTGCCAGCATGCGTGTCTGGGGTGGCAGCAGCAGGGCTTGGGCTGCTGTTTTGAACCCCCTCTAAGAGGATGCTTGGGAGCCAAGGGTGGTGCCCCAGTCACCCACCCTCTGTTACACTGCTGCATCTGGGGGTGGGGATGCCAGGTATGCAAGAATGCTTCTTCTGCACTCCTGGCAAAAGAGGTGTTTGCAAGATGCTTGGGCCTCTGTGCTTCTCCAAGGCAGCATGTCAGCCACTTGCTGAGCTCCAGCCAACAACTCATTCTTCCCTGTCCAAACATGCCAAGTGACCCCTGAATCTGTAACATGGGGGATCCAGACTCTGTTACTGTATGGGTGGCAGTTCTGCTTTAAAGGTGTGCTGGGCTGTGCTGTTGAAATCCCTGGGTCATGTATGGGCTGACTCTAATATTCTTAAGGGAGTAGGGGGGCTGTGCAGTGGGAAGACACTGCTGCGGGCTGTGCCAGTGCTAGTTCTTTGCCATTTACAGCCTGTACCTTAGAATTGGGTTTTTCCTTGGGTCTGGCCTAAACAAAAGGATTTTTTGGGTGATAGCTCTAAGGATTAGGGGGAAATTGCCCTGCATTCACACACAGAATCAGAGAGAAGTAGGGATGGAAGGGCCCTTCAGATGTTATCTAATCTAGCCCCTTGCTCAAGGCAGGATCTTCCCTATCCAAACTATTCCTTACAAATCATTGATCTATTTCTAAAACTACACAAATCAACCATGCCACACACCAACAAGGCATATTGCCCCAAAACACCAAAAGCATAGGTAAAACTGGTTTTATACTGCATTCTCCCAAAATTATCTACTTTGAAAGCATCGGCATTCTCCTTCGGGATGAATGATACTGCTCTCATGACCGCAGAATTTTAAGCTACTATCAATATGCTTCAGGGAGTACTACATCTACCACATACTACATAGTTTCACATCTGGACTGATTTTTTAGCTGATGGTTAATCATCCTCATTGGTCAAAATTTTAACCTTATTTCTAATTTGAATTTGTCTGGCTTTGGCCAAGCCATTCATTCCTGTTACACTTCTCTCTGCTAGACTAGAGTCCTTCAGAATCCAATATTTTTTTCCATGACTACACAGTATTCAAGGCACCTCTCAATCTTAGTAAGCTAAATAGATTGCACTTTATCAGTCTCTTGCTGCTTAGCATTTTCTCCTGCTCTCGAATAATTTTGTGTCTCTTTTTTGTATTGTCAGCAGTTTTTAACATTCCTCTTAACATGCAAACACCAAAACTGTATGTTATAATCTAGTATCAGTCTCTCCAGTGACTTATCTGGAGACAAAAATCTCCCTACTCCTTCTTCCTGTGCCCCCATACAGGTACATACCAGGCAAGCCAGGATCAAATTTGAGCTTGATGCCCTTTACCTACCTGGAAGAGTGCAGCACTTTGTGTGCACCATTATCCACAAGGAAAGTAGCTTAGACCTTTTACAACAAAGCAGCATGTTCACATTATACCTGCAGTTACAGAGAAAAAAATAAACCTATGCCAACAAAATCTTTCCTATGTAGAGAAGACTTTAACAGGGTCTGATGCCTAGACGGAGGTGGGGAGAGTAAAAATAAGAGCGAGCAGGGGGAGATAGTGAGGAATGAATGAGAAAAGAGGCCCTAGCAGTGTCTCTGTCAGTATTTAAAGTAGTCTCTAAGGAAAGAGAAGGAAAAGAGTAGCAGTTATAAGCTTGTCAAGACAATGGCAAAGCAGAGCCTTCAGAATAAATCACTGAGTGACTAAGGGCTGCCAGCTGTGGTTAGTCTGCTTTGGCAGAATTGGCAACCACTGGCATGTACTTTGTCTTTGTCATCAGCGAGTTGTGCACTAAATGGGACCACTAGTCCCAGGCAGCATGCTGGTGCTCAGACCAATATCCTGCCAAGAGTGTGGTTAAGTTGTTTGACAAAACAATGGGCTTAAACCAAACCAAGCCTGTCTTGTTCTAGAACAGCTGAGGTATCCTATGAACTGGAAGAGAGCTCTGAAGAGCTCTTGGCCAAGGTTGCTAGAGAGCAAGTAGCAAAGTTTCAATCCAAAAAAGATCCAGGCAACATCTTCTTACAATAAACAGAGGACAAGTACTGTGGCCCTCTGATTGTTGATCACGAGATGGAGTGGAAAAGGCCACTGGATGAGAGCTGAGACTCGTGTGAGGTCTTTATGGAGTGAGCATGCCTGTAGCCTAGAGCTGCCAGTCTGTGTCATGAACACCTTCTCTGAGACCACCACAGACTTTAAACTCATAAACTTTAAGAATCTCCAGAGGCTCCAGCATCTTCCTAGACACCAGCAGGCAGGAAAGCAACTCAGATCCTTAGGATTATTAGCAGCAAATCTGACATCTGGCCTGGGCAGTGGAACAGTCCAGGCGTTTGGCTCTGTTTATTTTTCTTCTGCCTTTGGAGCTTTCACTCTCTCCAGAAGAGGGGCTGAGGCTGTTGCTAACACATCATGTGGGCTGTGAAATAACACAAAACCCTGACTATTTTGAGGAACCCAGCTCAGGCATTTTTTAAATATCTGTTCCCACTTTATAATGCCTTGACAAATTGAAACTAACTTCTCTCTTCGTGTTGCTTCATGTCTTTTGGTTGTGCAGGACACTGGCATTTGGTAGCAAAACTCTGACACATTCAAATATCCTGATTTGGCTCCTGCTCCCTACTTTTATACCCATAAAGAACTGCAGTGAAGGCAGGGGAACAGCCATTGGTTTATGGTGGAATTGGGCCCTGATGGCACATAAAGCATAGCTAGCTCCCTCTGTCCTCTGCTGCAGCTACAGAGATCTGTGTGAGAGAGAGGAGCTTGGAATGCAGGGCATGACCATGTAATAGTTTGAGACTAGAGCAAACAGCTGTCCCTCCTCAGGCCTGTTAGCAGTTTCAGGTTTTTCACAGAATAATGTGATTTCTCCAGTACATAGTATAGTCCCAGGGATACAGGCCTTGGAGGAAACCTTTTGGAGGCACCCAACCTTCTCTTCCTTCTGTCTACTTCTGAATTGCCCTGCTTTGTGCTGGTGTCTGGGGATTGTGAAACTTCTGCTGTCTTGAGCTGAAGGACAGCAGGGAACTCAAGAACACTGCATGCACTCTTTGGAGCCACTCAGCTCTATTTTTAGCTGAGCTGTTTTTGAAGGCTGTTGGGCAGGCGTAGGTACTGCATCCAGGATGAGGTCACCGTGGGTTCGTGGCTTCCTATAGATATTAAGCAGCGCCTTAGTGAGGCCAGCAGTGGGAGGTTCATTAACACCCCAGGGGTATTCCTAGGAGAGGGTGTAGCTGGTGATATCTGCAGGCAGCCAAAACCTGGTGTTGTAATGTCTGAGTCCGTCTGAGTTTGGAAAGGGCTCTGATGATATCACCCTGTAGAACTGTTAAGAGGCAAAATGCAGGGAAGGAAATGTTAGTGAGTCCTTTCCAAATACTGTAAATGAGAGGAATTAACACCCCCTCTTCCCGCCCCATCATTAAGCTCAAAAATGGCTTTTGTATCAAGCCAAGTGCCTAGAAGGACAGTTCTTCATGTTCTCCCCTCTCTCTACAACTGTCCTTTCTCCATCTACAGGCTTATCAATGTGGGGAAATTGGCAGACTAAGCTAGGGTATGTGTTTAAAGTACAAGATCTAGTCCTTACTAGCTCCCAGTGTGGAGATGCTTATTCCACACAAGTGCCTTTGTGCAGTTTAGCTTAATCCACTTCTGAAGGTAAGTGACATGAAAGGCTCTGCGGGCACCAAAACACCTTACTGCAAAGTAAGCTGGAGATTAATTTAAATGTGTCAGCTACTTTCTGGTAGCTGCCTGTGTGCACACTCTTGCCCCACAGTAAGTGCCAAGTAGGTTATTCTGCTTTCATCAACATGTATGTACACACCCTAGTTTACCTCACAGTAGCTTGTCTGTGTGCCAGTACCTAAAGAGACTCCTAGTGCAGGCTAACAGTTTCTGTGTGGGTCAAGTTAGTGTGCACTAGCGATTCCACAATAGCTACCCTGGGCTACTTCCCCACATAGACAGGCCCTGTTTGTCTGTGTGAGTCTCTTCCACCTAGCCTCTATCACAGGGGCAGGCAATTATTTCAGGCAGAGGGCCACTTATTGAGTTTTGGCAAGTCATTGAGGGCTGCATGACAGGCAGCCAGGGGCAGATTAATATTTATTTTCTAAATTTTTTAGGGGCCCTGCAGGCCAGATTGAATGGCCTGCTAGGCCACATCTGGCCCGTGGGATGCATTTTGCCCACCCCTGCTCTATCACTGCCATTTCTAAGCAATTCCCAGATAATTAGGAGCATGCTTGCTCGCTGTGCTACCCCCTCTGATGCACAATGTCCTGCTGTTTAATTAAGAGCCTTTATGGAAATAGGAAGTCACACTGGGCCCGGACTGCAAAGCTTCTCTCTGTATTGCTTGGCTGACATGGTCCACCTTCTGTCAGAGGATCCTAGGGGAGAGATGAACATGTTCAAAATAGGAACCACTTAATCTGAAATAAATGCCCACTGCCTTGCATTGCCTGGGACCTGTTAGTAGTGATGTCAGTCAGTGGATGTTTGAACTGAGTACTTATCTTTTCAGTTTTTTCTCTGCTGAAGTATGGAGAACATATGTGTAAAATATTTTCCTCTAGAGCTTCATGCTGCAGGAACTGAGGACTGATGGGTCTGGCATGCCTTACCGAGAGCAAGTGAAAGCAGTGCACGTTAGAGGGCTCTGAACAGTCTCTGGACAGGTTGCTTCCTGCTATACACAGATTTCTTTGTATACAGCTCCCCAGCCTCTGCTTGAGAACATGGACTGATCCTTTCCCCCCAGGCATCTGCAACAGGGAGGGATATTATTCTGAGCTTGATCTGGTTCCCCTTCCTTGCCTGGCTCCCACTCATACCTGTTTGATGGGGCTTGTCCAATAACGTTGCTGGCAATCTGGAAACAACTGGGCCTTATTACTGCAAGCCACCTTCACGGCCACTCTTTCTCAGACTGTCTTCCAAGCCCCACACACAGCAGTAAAGTAGACTGCAGGATTTCACATACAATTTTCAGCACTCTACAGATTCTGGGATAGCTTTTTCCAGCCTGGCCACAATAATGCAGATACTGAATGAAAGTGTGGGAGAAGAGAGATGTGATGTGATCTGCTTGCTTTGGCTATTTCCAAGCCTATTAGCGTCACCTGTAGAAAATACAGTACTGTTCCTGAGGAAAAGTAGCTGCAATCATTTAATGTTCTAAAAACCCTTACTCCTTGCTTGAAACCACCTGCAGGTGACCATTACATTATGACAGGAGTCTGCATTGCATCATGGCTATATAAAGGCCAGAGGGATTTAGAATCACAGAAAATGAGGGTTGGAAGGGACCTCGGGAGGTCATCTAGTCCAACCCCCTGCTCAAAGCAGGACCATCCCCAACAAGATCATTCCAGCCAGATTCATATGGTAGTTCAGAGAAAGGAAGTAAGTAACTAAGAATCCTTTCATTGCAGCTCTGCTGCATGCTCACAATGCACACTGTGTTCTGGAGATACCAGATGTTGATACATTTGAGAGAGAGACTCCATTTCAGTCTAGTGTGGCTGAGCAATGGAGGACAGTGGTCCGGAGGGATCTACATGCAGGAGATGAGTTTTCTTTAACAAATGGGAGAACTCAGCTAAACATCAAGGAAAAAACACTTTCTTGGGAATAAAAGGTATTAGGATGTGGGACTGTCTCCCAAGGGAGGAGGTAAGGGGGATGTTACTATCAATAATAAATGAATATTAAGCTGACAATATAAAATTAAACTTCACTGAGCACTAGAACTGTACAACAGCAACAATATGTATAATAGAGATGAACCAAAGGGGACGTGGCACCGTTTGGGGGTTTTATCTGTGATTCTGAGGTGCTGATTTGGGGCTTGGCCCAGAGGAGCTGAGAGAGTTCTGATGACTTCCCTGCAGCAATGAAACCTAGGCTGAGGCTTTGCTCTGTGAAGCCCTTTGGGCTAGGAGTGAATGGGACTCCTAGACCCCTGTGGTAAGGGATTCAGCTGCAAGAGGAGAATGCACATGCTCCAATGGCTGTCCGTTTTGACTGCACTTGGTAGCAGGTGCTCTATGAGCATGCTGCCATGCACCTTTTTGTAGTCCTTTGGTACCAGAGTGACAGGTGCTATGTAAAAAAATAACACCCTGGGGAACAGACTTTCCCAGAAGACCTCAGTGTGTGAGCAGCTCCTCCAGAAAAGACACTGCCTCTGGGGTAGGGCTTAAGTCCACTGAAGCCCAGGACTAAATGCAGAATGGTTCCTTACTGCCAGACTGCAGAATGAGCTCTATGAGTCTGTGTCACCAATACAGCAAGCTGTGGGAAGTGAAACCTTGGTCATCTTTCCCTCCCTGGCCTCATAGACTCCAGACCACTGGCAGAATCACATCAGCTTGATGGGATTGCTCAGCCTAAAACAGGAACTGTCTGCTTCATGTTTTAAGTCCCAAACCCATCTGATATTGCTGGGAAGAGATAATCATCACACAGCCATGTGGAGAGGAGAAAGATACAACCTGGGCAACAGTAGGTGCATGAGACAATCTGAGGCTGTGGCCCAAAGGAAGAGCCAGGCATTAGTCTTCTTCTGCAAATGAACTGTAACTTCTTCTCTGGTCTGGTCTCTCAAGCAGTCACTGCAGTGCATCAATATTTCTGCTCTTGCATCTTGTTATATAAATGGCCACTCTGCAGTTGACCCCCAGCTGGTTCCTGTTACTGTTCACTCAGCACCATCAGTTTTGTTTTTCCCCTTCCCTAATCTCCGGCTGCATCCTCCTCCTGCCTGTCACATCTCTCCCCCACTTAGAGTGCATGCTGTTTGGGGAAGGGGCTGCCTCTCCTATGGATATACAGGAGCCAGGACAATCAGGTTCCAATCATATCAGTACCTTGGGGCGCTGCTGCAGTACAAGTAAATCTTATTAATCAGTACAGACTGAGGAGAAGGGAATGTGTCAGCACAGCTCCACAAAACTCTTCTGAGATGTTTAGATCCTACCCTATCCTGTCTCCATGAGCTCCCTGGAAAGAAGTCAAAGAAGTTCACATCAGGCCCTTTCTCCCCAGAGCAGATTCTAAGCGTGAATCTTTGCTGAGGAAGCTGCTCTGTGGCTGGCACTGGCAGGCTCACTTGGTTTTGCTTTTTCCTGGGTGTACAAGGGAGATGTCCATATCTAGTTCCACCAGGCTGTGTGTTATTTCGCTTCCTGGGCTGTTCGTCCCAAAGGATTTCCAAAAAACTGGGTTCCCAGGGGTGGGAAGAAGTTTAGCACTGTGGGGAAGGGGTTGCTCTGGGTCCTATTTCTCTGAGCTAGCAGAATTTTAATGAAGGGATTCCTCCAGGACCTAGCTGACTTCTGCTCCACTTCACCCCTAACCTTCTCCTGACATCAGCTTTCTCAGGCACTGAGACCTGGGAGTTTCTCTGTGGCTGCACAGGAGAGCTTACCTAAGAGGCTCCTCCAAGACCTGGAGGAGCTTAGCAGTTAGACAGAAATTCCTTGTTTTGGGATCCCCCAGTTATGTGCCAAGGAATTAAATGGGAATAAGACTAGGGATTTTCAGTTTTTACAGCTGCTTTGTCTTGGTGACTAATTCTTAATTAACCCTGAGGATATCAGTGAGAACTGCTGGTGTCTTGCCCTCTCTTTTTTTGTTGTGAATTCCTGATCAAGCTTGGCATCAGCTGTGGTGACCTGAGGGCAAAGCCAGTGGCTAAGGGTTAGGATTTAAAAGAGACACACTCTTACCCTGGCTGCCTTGGTCTGTTGATGATCAACTGCTGGTGACAAGTCACAGGATGAAATGGAAAATGTAAGTGAGAGAGTGAGTGGGGAAATTGAGTGTGTCCTGAACACAACTTGCCTGACTAGGGAAAGAGGGAATTGGTGACTCAGGGCCTAATGGATCAGCACTGACAAATGGAGGTGATGACCATTCTGCAGGTTCCCAGCCAGAGCACCTGAATTCCAGTGAGGAGTGAATGGTCTTTGGCCCTTGCCTGAAGGTTGGAAGAAGTGTGACAGGATTCTCAGTAGACTCTCCGCCAGGTACACAGGAAGTCCCAGCCTCCTAGACCAGGACCTGGCATGGCTGCCAGAGCATGGCACGCAAAGGCATTTTGCTTGGCACATGTGGGAAGGGGCTGGGGCTATGCTGCCGCAACAAGGATAAGGCCCTTTGCAGCTCCCCTGCCATCTGCCCCTGGCACACCAACATTTTACAAGTCAAGGTTGTAGGGGTTTTGGCACTCGACCCCTGTCCTAGACCCTCTGCCTATATTCTCTTTGATACAGTGTGTAAGGGACATAGACAAACATGAAGGGAGAGGGGAAAGGGGTATTGAGGGGAGGGGGACAGTCCCCAAATGACACAGCTCAAGATGGCATGTGTCTGCTCTGGTGGGTTTGTCAACTATTTATTTATTAATGTTTAGCTTTTGATTTCCTTTCCTCCTCGTTGTTCTAGCATTGCAGCAAGAGGGAACTTGAGGGGGTACCAAGTGAGGGAGGAGGCAAGAAATGCAAATTGAGCCTAGATCCAAGATGTGGGGTTGCCTACATTTGGGCCTAGGAAACAAGGCCTTGAAAACACCATGCAAAGCAATGAAGGAGCAAGTGTATTGACTCGCACTGCCCCAAGCCTAAGGCCTTGTCTACATGGAGGTTTGAAACTAGAGCAAACTGTCCTGCTGTGAGCACATTTTATACTGGAGTAGCACGTTTGCACTTGGGTTTTTGCCAGAGTGCAGCTTCCACAATGCAGAAAGCCTCAGGCAGGCCTGATTCTGAGGTAACAGGGAAGGAATGATATTGAGGCAAAACAAACACTAAGAAACAGGCAGGATGAAGCAATGTAGGAAAATATCACCTCCTGCAGAACAGCAGCATTCCTAAATGCTACCCCCACAACCTGGCTGCACAGAATTGGAAGATACCTTCTCACAACTTAACAGAGCCTCTAATAAACTCTGACACCCACCTCTGTACCCAGTATCCCCACCATGCCGCCCCCCCACAACTTGCCAAATGGAAAAAATGGCAATGGTTGTGCAGGTCCACTTCCTACCACACCGCTGTGTGGGCCATGGCGAGTTGTTCATAAGCTGGAATTTAGGGCAATATGGGCATTATTTGGAAATATGCTGAGCAATTACCTGAAATGTATATGAAAGGGCATGCTTGGGACTGTACAAACATGGCAGCTACAAGGGTGCTGAAGGCCACTGTTGGGTGTGCGGAAGGTTGAGGGAGTAGACACTTGTGGCTAACAGCTTTATCTAGGCACGTGTAGCTTCTGCTGCTGGTGTTGAGATTGATTCATAGGGCTCTTTTGACAAGAAGCTCTGGGACTGAATGGAGAGATGGTGGTTCCAACACACTAGGCCCCATTTTCCATTGTGTGTACATTCACAGCTCACCCAAATACTTCTCTGGAACATAAAAGGCTCATTGGATACCTGAGTGCCAAGCGGAGTATCCCGAGGCAGGACATCGTCATTCTTTGGATATACCCACAGTGTTGAACTGGGTTGTCCTTCATATCCCACCCTAATTCTTTCACCATTCAGTCTAAACAATCCCAGAGCACATCCTGACTCCTCTGATCTTTACATAATAATGAAAATACTACTGAATAGATGGGGAGCCCCCAAGGTCAGGGCTACAACATGCTCTCAACTCAAGTCAAGAAGTCCCCCAAAGCTGAGGTACCCAGAGAATTGTGATAGCTGTGGAGAATCTCACCCTGCAGCTGTGGAGACATCTGTCATTTGGTGAGGTTAGGTTCTTTCCAAAAATGCTGCTATTTCTGCATTAACTAATCTGGGCACAGTGATTCCTTGTACTGTGAATCATGCATGCCCCGTGTTCCTTATTCTCTCTGGACAGATCATAACAGTACAGCTGTTACCCTTTGTGATGCCACTTTGCTGAGCAGAGAACGGGTGACTTTGATGACTATGTGCTGTTTAATAAATTTCCACTTACATTGTACATGCTCTTTGCTAAAAGTATGATCTGTGCAGTGGTAATCATCATGGTAAGGTGGTCTCAGAGTCAGTAACTATGACTGCAGTCCATGTATTATGCAGAGAATAAAGCCAACCTGTTACAATGCTTTCATCTGTAGTCTGGCAGTGAAGCCCATGAAGACTATATGATGAAGCAGCCAACATGGTGTGGCTGATCATGCTGAGAGAAAGCCCTGAAGGCTGGGACATGTTGACTATGCCAGCTTCACATTTAGACACATTTAGGAGGCCAGGGGGTAGAGAGGGGGTTAGTATTCTGCTATCTCCTAAAAGTATTCCAGAGGATTGTAAATTGCAGAATGCCTTTTTGTGCCCGACACAGGGGAAAAACCTTTGTCTAAAAATAAATTGGAGGCAGGTCACTTGGAAGGATTCAGTTGCTCCTTTCAGTCTTGATTTGGCTAGGACCTTGGGGAAAGCCCTTTGGCTCTTTATGCCCATCTCCTAGCTCTGGGCCTGACCCCCTCCCTCCGCACTGGGGCTGACAGCTGAGCCCTGAGAGTCTGTAGATTCCCAAGCTGCAGGCGCTGGGCCCTGGGTACCAGCTTGGCTGTCTCTATTTTCCTTCATTTAGCAGGCCCCTGCAGAGCTGGGCAGCTGCCAGCCAGTCCGTCAAGAAGGGAACTATTTTGGGAATTTTTATGATGGAACAATATTTTTTTGGTAAACAAACGGAAAGCTGTTAAACAGGGACCTTCACCTCTCAGCTCCCGGTTCACCTCCCTCACTGCTGAGATGCCATAGTGACTGCACTGTCCACCCCAAAGAGCTCCCTTCATGGCTCTAGCAGGGGCAAACAAATAGCGGCTTTTTTTCCCCTTTTCATTAACTCCTCAACAGAAATGTGGGGAAGAAAAAGAGTTGTTTTGGTTCAAGTGGTAGAAGCATTAACTCAACAGAGTTAACCCTTCAGGTGTCTGAGGGCACTAGGGCTATATCCATCTATCAAGGGCACTGTGGACTTCTCCACACTGTGAATTATGTCCATGCGTCAAGACATCCAATCTCTTAATTGAAAACACTAGGGCCAGGGTTATTTGGACTGTATTTGAGCAGCTTTATGAATCAATCCTGGACTCTGTTAGAGTTCTGCTTCTCTGCTGAACTCTGATTTACTCTAACTTCATCCTTCCAACATGTTCCTGCCCTGAACCACCTCTCTGCCTAACATGGAGACTGAATACTCTGCGGTAAGGACATTCTTGTCTGTATGGCATTTAGTACTATCCTAGATTGGGCTTCTGAGGATCCATGGCTCAAGAGCTCCTTTTTCATCAAGCCAAGAACAAGGAGCATCAGGACAAACAAGGTAAGTGGGCAAGTAAGGAGGCATTACATTGATAAAGGCATTGTTTGGACAGAAAATTAAAGCCAGCAATAAAAGATCTTGCAGCATTTTGTGGTTGGGCCAAAGAATTATCTCTGGAAAGAACTTTGGCTGGGCTGATTGTTCCGTCTTTGCACTGGACTGGAAATATTTGTTACTATCTCTAATGTGTCTGCTTCTGAAGCCTTTGGTCACAATTGGGTCCATCTACACTAGAGTTTTAGCTTGAATTAAATGATTACTATTTAACTTGAGTGAACTAACATTTGTACTCATCAGTCTGGCTGTTCCACAAATATTTCTTTCCAGAGGTTTGTGCTTTACCCTAATACACCTAGGGTCCAGATTGGCTCTTTAAAGACAGCTCACTCTCCAGGGTGGCTGGTCATCCACATCAAATTAATAAACTCCAGGGTAGGCAGACTTATTGGCTGTCTCCTAGGATTGGGATTACTACTCCCTTCCTCAGTCCCCTTGCTCCACTGTCAAATCTCTCAGATCGTTGTGTTCTCTCTGGTTTAACCTGTGCACTTCTTGCTGCCATGGCCTTAGGGTCTGTCCTCATTGCCTACCAAGGATTGCTGATCTGAACACTGCTGGTGTGGGATTGCTTACCTGCCCCATCCTGGTTCTGCTTTGGGAAGTCTTCTCTGACTCAGTTTTTTTCTTGCAGTGGAGTGCATTGTTATGAAAGGCTCTCTCAAGGGAAGCCTGAGGCCACCAGGGAGCTACTGGCATCTCATGTTTCTTTTCCTCTTTTTTGTGGTCTCAGCAGGAACTGTGGGAGCAGTTCCCCGCAAACTTCCATCTCCCTTTGTTTTGATGCAATTCCATTTTCACTTTTACCCTTGTGCAATTCCTCTTTGCTCCTTAGTTAATTCTTTCCCTGCCCTTTGTGCTCTTTTTTTCCTCCTGCTCTATCTGGGAGATTCTTCCTATTGGCACAAGGGGTTGCTGCTTATGGTCCCTCTCATTGTCCCTCTGTGCTTCTCACAGAAATTCACGTAGAGGCAGGAAGAAGAGGGAAGCTGGTTCTGATGATTATAGGGCACTAACGTGGGATGTGGAAAGCTAGGGTTTAAGTTCCTGCTTGGCCATAGGCAAGCTTCTCTGGGCACATCTGATTGCCTCCAGCTGGGCTAGGCAGGGCTGTTGTGAAAACATGTCCTGCTCACTTGTCCCTGCTCTGCACATCCCAGCTGGTCCTGTTGTTCTGTCAGAGGGACCGAGCACACCTGAGCCTGACAGCAGTATGGGGCAAGTGCCCAACAGCAACTGTACCGTTTTCCTGACTGTTGGCAGGAATACATGAGCAAGGCCAGCTTTCACAGCAGCACTCCTTCGTGTACTCGGAGGCAGTGGAGATGCCCTCTGTGCCTTTGTTATTTAAGGATAACAGGACCTATCCTGAGTCTCAGTGTTGGGAGGACAAGGATATTCAAGAGTGTGAGCGGCTCAAGTACTATAGACATGGGGGCTGCATTAGTTAGTCAGATCTGTCATCAGAGCACCCCTGGGAGCTAGGGAAGTCCTTTTATCACTATCTTACTGGTAGGGAATTGAGGCCCAGAACATAACCTGCCGAAGGGCACACTGTGAGTCTTGTGGTCTCAGATCTCTCAGTTCTCAGGCCTGTGCCTTAAGTAAATACCTGGGTAGTAAAAGTCCATCTGACTCCCACTTCCTGTGACTGCAACATTAACTGTCTGTTCCAGGAGTCCCTCTCTTACCTCCTCCTCCTCCAACTTCCCTCTCCTCTTTGCTCCCTTTTTCTTAACCCAAACATGTTCAGCCTACTTATCTGTGGTGGTCATCTCCCTGACAATTTGTTACATCTCTGATAAATAACCTACCTCAACTCCTTTCTCTCTCTCCTCTGTTCTGCTCGTGGCCTTCTATAGTGAAATATGTCAGTAGGCCTCAGAGGTGCCTATGTTACTGGGGTCAGTGATTCCCAGCTCCTCCCACTGAACCCCATTCCTCTCATAAACATGGCTCTGGTTTTATTTTATACTTAAAGCTGCAAATGTATGCTTTTTTTGTCTATCTCTGTATCTCCCACTTTCATCTGGATTTTCACACTTTGTGCCAGTGTTGGGTCCTGTATCCCAGAGCCTCAACTGCATAAGAAAAACTGAGATCTGGGTGTCCTGGAAAATACAGAAGTAGGAGCCAAGTTGTTGCGCAGACATGTTCCCTTGTCACTGTATCCATCCTCTCTCCTGTGGTGGTCCTGCCTATGCTGTATCCCCACCTTGGAAGTGTTTTTTTTCCCTTTGATACTTGATTCCCTTGATAAGCTGCTGATGCTGTTGGAGAGTCCTATTCCAGACCTGTTTTTCTTAGGTTAAAACCCTGCCTATCTGATACCTGGCAGGTTAGTTCTGTTCTTCAAAGCCCTTTCTTTCTTAAAAATTAAGATTGAAGCTGAATGAACCCATGACCCCACTGTCTCTTCGACCAGCACACTTCCTGCATAGTCCTGTACTCTTCTTTAGTCACCATTAAGATTCAAACCTTCCAAAAACCTCTCCAAAAGCTGAGCAGAGGGTAGCCGGAAGGAGAAACTTGCTGGGAAGTATCAGAAAGGAGTGCTTAGGCTGGCTTGGGTTTGCTTTGCTGTGGGGGAATCTCCATGCTGTGTTGTTGGTTAGGCTAGTTCTTGCTGTTTTGCAGAGGCCAGTGATTCTCAAACAGTGTACCATGGCATCCTAGGGTGATTTGAGATCCTGTCAAAGCTGCCACAGGGTGCCACACAATGTTAGTGTTGTTAGGTGTGCAGGTTTCACAAGCTAAACAAAACGGTTTCAAACAGGAATCCATGGTATTAAAAACATTGTCCTGTTGTGGTCTTTCTGATTTTTTTTGCAGCAGAATTGCTCTAGAACTACTTTTACTTTCCCTGTAGTCAAAAATGAGTGAAAATTAAAAGCTAGCATTTTCTGAGGGGTGCTTGAGTCTTGCAAAAAGTGCCTTGAGTCTAAAAAGGCTGAGAACCACTGGTATAGACAATAGTCTGTTTTTGCTGGCAATGGCCACCCCTTGTCCTTAGCTGGGAAGGGGGGATTGCAATAGGCACTTCTGCATGGATGCTGACACAGCAATGCTGCTTCTAGTCCCTTAGCTAACTTGAAGCTAGCAAGGGACCATTTCTGCAGGGTTCCTTTTTCTCACTTTAAAAAGCTCTATTACTTATTTCTGTCATAACTGATCCATTCACCTGGTGTCTGCATCAGTACATCCATAGGTTGGAATAGAGCAGGCTTGTCCGACATACGGCCGCGGGCCACCATGCGGCCCACCAAGGCATTTTCTGTGGCCCGCGGTGCTGCGACGGGAAACAAAAGTAAACACGGTTTGCTTTCATTCCCACCCCTTGTCCCTTCCCCAGCCCTTCAGCAGCTTTCTAATGGCTGCTGAAGGGCTGGGGAAGGGACAAGTTTCCCACATGCACCACGTCAGCTTGACGTTGCCGACATGGTGTGTGTGGGAAGAGGAGTGCAGACCCGGCCCGCCTCCTCCCGTCCCCAGCACCACGTGGGGAAGCCACTGCTTCCTGGCCCAAGCAACTTGTCACTCCCCGCCCACAGGCGAGAGGCAGCCCAGCTTGGCCGCCCAGCCCTGGGTTGCTGGTGGAGGCAGAGCAGTGCAGACAGGTGCCTCCTCCCACCAGGCTGTCGGCATTGGCCGTGCTGCACGGGCCAGCCCTGGGCTCAGGTGGAGCCTGCACTCGCTGTGCCCCAAGGTGCTGCCCGGCTCCGGCTCCCTCCAGCCTGGTGTGGCGCGGTGATGTGGACCTGCGGAGGCAGCGTGGCGGCCAGGGTTGCCTTCGTTGTCTGCTTCTGCCGCCTCCTGCCTGGCTGGGGTGCCACAAGTAGGGCTGGGCCGGTGCCGGGGTCAGGGCGAAAAGACACCGCCTCCCCCGGGGCCGGGCTGGTGACTGTGGGTTCCCAGCACCTGTGTGTGTGTGGGGGGGGGTCCCTGCCTTTCACAGTCCTGACCCAGTGCCCCTCACTGCTCCCACCTCCAGACCCCAGTGCCCCAGTGTGTGGGGCATGGGGGAGCCCCAAGTAGCCCCTTGCAGGCTGGAACTCTGCCAGCTCACAAGAGAAAAGCCAGTTATATGGTTTTTCTTCTTTTAAAGTTTGCTCGTGACCCTTTCATATATTCTTGAGACCTTCATTGGTGTCAAAGGTCACGTGACATCACTTCCTGATGTGATACCACTTCCTGTGAACTCTTTGAATATGGCTCACTGGCCCACTGGGCGAGAAAAAGTTTGTGATCTGGCCCCACATTCAAAAAGTTTGGACACCCCTGGAATAGAGTTTGCCTTTTGTCCCCCAGCTCCTAGGGCTGCCCAGAGAGATGGGCAATGATGTTTCTCTGGTTAGAACATGTGATGGCTGCACAGTCCTCACAAAGAGACTTTCAAGGAGGTTTTCACATGGAAGAAGGTCTGAGGAAAATGCATAGGATCATGGCACAGTCCATACCAGTGCCCTCACTTAGGACTCTGGGAGGTGCCTTTGTTTTTAGCTGTAGCTGGCTGAGTTCATAGGAGTTTTCTTCTACACAGCCTCCAACTTGCAGGGACCTCCTGGTCCTGGGTGGCTTATGACCTTCTGATTTGTTGTCTTGGAAATAATGGCTGTTGTCTCCCAAACGTAGGCTATGTCTTCACAGCAGGATCAGGCAGGGGGAGCAGATGGTTTTATCTGTCTCTCTTCTATGTCATTTCCCACTATCCAGATAGCTAGCTGCAGGACAGGGAGCCATGATTCAGCACAAATGTCTGTGGCTAGGATGTTTCTACCAGCATAAGCCAGGGAGCCCTGTTTCTGCCAGGGTAGGCTGTGCATCAAAGTCTGATGCCACCGATTTGATTGCTTATAAACTGAAAAACATAACAGAAACCCAGAAGGATGCAGATCACCATGTTACACACCATCTCTCTCTGCTCCCCCACTGGGGCATTTCTTGCTGCCCTTAGTATCTCTGGATGTGGATGGTGGGTGGGGAAGATCGAATTCAGACTTTGTTTCCTGTGTCTCTTCCACTTTGTAGGATGCCTTGTAAAGCCCCCTGGCTTCCACTGGCTTATTTTACTCTTTTACATGGTGACCCTCTGGCAGTATATTTTTCCTACTGCATCTCAAAGCTGGAGCCTGGCTAGGTGGGGCCAGCCAAGCTGGAGTCATGCCATGGAGGGCCTAAGCAGTCAGAGAACCAAATGGATTTGCAGATGCTCTTCCCCTAAGCAGTGGGTGAAGAAGGAAAGATGGTGGACCCGGCCGGGCAGGCAGTTCTTGAGTGAATAGCAATACACAGAACAACTAGTTTGGGGGCTCCAAGCCTCTATTATATTCAGTTCAGGTTCTTGTGGTACCTGACAGCTGAGGATGGGGTTTGCTAGACAAGGGCAGGTCCTTTATCCCTATTAACCAGAAATATACATATAATGGATATTTTAACATTTGCCTTTGGAAAGGCCTGGGCCTTTTTAGAGGACTTAGATTAAAAATGCAAATAGAAAAGTGATAATGCAGTTAAAATATAGACCCTTTTAGTACTGCTTCAGTGGAGGTTTCCTGCACCATCATGGTTGTTCACAGCAAATTAAAAGATTGGGTTGTGGAAAGGTGAAATATTCCAGGTCAGATGAGCATAGAGGGCTGTGGGTAGCAATGTTATGGGGGCCTGCTGTTTTGCCCTCTCCTTCCCAAGCCTGCTGTTGCTAGCCTTTCTGTAATGGCTAACTGACTTGTGCTGCCCCATTAATTTGTGGCTTTACATTAACAGGCAGGTGCTGACGTTCCAGGAAGCACTCCTCTGATTACCAGGGATTCCTGGCACCAGGCACCACAGGGTTAAGTCACTGTCCTGGCAAGTTTGGATACAAAGCAGGAGACCTGTACTAACAACCCACTTTGTGTCTCTGGGAAGTGCACACTCCAGCTCCTGATTTCTCACCTGCCCAGACTGGTTGAGAGAGAAAATGTCTTTTTACTTGGAATTAAAAAGAAACCCTTGCCTTATTTACAGTGGCTGCCCAGGTACATGCCTGTGGGGCATTAGCCCTTTGCTCCCTTGGCACAGATTCCCCAGTGCATGTCTCTGCAGTATTCACACTTCTCCCTTCCCTCAGAATTAACCCATCTCTCTCTGGCACAGGGACTTCCTTTGGGAATTTCTCCCCACACAGTACAGCAATTGCCCAGTGTATTTTATTCTGCTTTGTCTCCATATTTGTACTGAATTCCCCACCCTCTTGCCCTGGGTGCAAGTGTTCTGAGTACTCTTGGGGCTAATAGTTGAAAACACACATTCCCCGCAGGAGCAGCCGTTGTGATATGTTGGGGTGGGAGCCTCCAGAGCCTCCCCATCTCTGTCTCTGTCCCCCCATCAAGTTCCCCTGAGACAGCAACTCATTTCCCTTCCCTTGCTTTCTTCTGTCCCTTTCCTGCTTCACTCTTTGCTTTCTCCCTTTCCTCTGGTTTTTAAGTTTTCTGAGAAGGAATTGTAAGTGCTGGCCTCCTCCGGCTGGAGTGTTGTGTTGTTGTTTTTCCTTTGGTCGCTATGGGCAAGGATCTCAAATACTGAGCCAGGGAGAGGAAGGGAGGGAGACTGAGAGGGAGGAGAGAGTAAAGGGGTGGGACAAAGACACAGAAAAGGGAAAAAAGCTGAGTGCTGGGGAGCTCAGGAAGGGGTAAGGGAGAAACACAGTTTGTTAGGACAAAGGGTATGGGAGGATTTGGGGAACAGGCTTCTCTAAATTGAACATGCATTTGATTTACAAACTCAAGTCTATTTTTGTTTCTGAGGTCTCTTCTGCTCAAATATGAAAAACTGACATTTTTAAACAAGAATTGGGAGTAGTTATTTTTTCTTAACATTTCATCCCTAACAATATAATTACAAAAAAAAAAAATACAATTACCACGCAAACAAAGGCAAGAAAATCCTGGCCTGGCATAATGGGGTGTGGGGTTTCAAGAGGTGGTTCAAACCAAAGAGCTATTCTTGAGAAAATGGCAACTCTAGTAAAGCTAGTAGGCGCATGAACACTATCAGGGGAAATTGAAGATGGAGGTGGAAGCAAAGCTAGGAAGGGAGCTCAAGGGTCAAGACACAGGGAAAAAGAATAAGGCCTCAGTTAAGTGTGTTGAAAGCAGGATGTCTGTCAGGGACCTGGTGGATCTGCTGGGTACTGGGGAGAAATAGGAACAACCTGGGGAAGTTCAGGGCATAGCACAGAGGTTAAATGCTTTCTTTAGCACAGCTGATGTTTGGGAGAGACCTTTCACAGAATTCCTTTTCCCAGGTAATAAAGATAAGGCACCATCAGAGTAAGGAGTTGCAAGAGGAAGTCAGATTAATTGCAGATTCAGTAGTCCCTGGGAGCAGAGATTACTCAGCCAAGGATAATTAAGAATGGAGTGCTTTAACTACAAAAAAAAATTGGCTGCTCTGCTAGAGGAATGGAGGGTAGCAAGTGTTGTACACAAATTTGCAAAAGGTTCTAGGAGTGAGCCATGAACTACAGAGCAGCGAGTCTTGCTTCAGTCTCAGATACACTGGTTGAAATGATAGCTAAGAACAGAACACCCACAAACACCATTGTGTCTATGCAGTCATAGGGATGAATCTACAGGGCATTGGTAAAAGAAAATTGTGCTTGTCTACTCTAGTAGAATTCTTTAAGTATATTGTTATATAGTGAATGCAGCAGGACACAGAGGCAAAATTGATTTGGATTCTCAAAGTCCTTCATAAGAATTTCTCAAGGGAGCTAAGTAGCCATAAAGAAATATTGCCATTGATCACTGGCTATGAGACAGAAACTGGAGAACTCTAAAGCTCTCTGCAGTTTATAAATAATGAGTATCTGTATGTGGAACCACGTAAAAGTAGTTTTGTACGAGGATAAAAAATAATGCAGCAAATATTGTCATGCAACTATATAAATGTGTAGTATGTCCTCATGTAGTGTACTGTATACATTTCTTGTTCAGATGCTGAACTGTAAAAAGGTGCAGGAGATGCAGAGACAACGATAACACTTAAAAGTGTGAAAACACTTCAAGATAAACAGATTGAAAATAATGCTGTGGTTTGATATACAGAAGAGACAAAGAATGTACATGAATGAGATGCATTGTAATTTTTGTAAGAAAGGCAAAAAACCTTCTCAGCTTCAAGACATGAACCACACATTAACTGATGGTGAAAAGGAAGGAAGAACTGCTCCTAAGGGGAATATTATTCCATAACTTTCCATTACAGGGGTTCTTAGAATCAGCAAGTTGGGAGAGACTTCAAGGGCCACAAATGCAGGAAGTTTCTAATCCTAAAATTTTCAAAAAATGCTTTATCTGAAATCTAATTAAACCATTTGTCCTTCTGCTTTCTGGGTCTGTGACGCTTCAGTACAGCCAGCACAGCACAGCACAGAGTCACTTAAACATCCAATGTTGGCCACCATCAGAACCAGATATTAGGTCAAACCCACCCACCTGGTGTTATTACTTTTTTTTTTATAAATAAGTTGTCTAGGTGCCAGTCATCCCATTGGTTGTGGGTAAATCATTGGTAAATGCTCAGGACCTTTCAAAATTGGTCATTTTTAGGTACTCACATTTGAAATCTTTGACCTAAGCGACTCAGCCAAGGTCACATCACAAGGTGGAGGTGGAGAAAGGAGCAGACTCTGGAAGCCCTGAATGCCATTGTACTCATTCTGAGCCATGGAGTCGGGGTACAGAATGGAAAGCTGGCTTAGAGGGGAAAGGGGAATCCTCACAAGGCCGATTTCTGTTGTGAAGGGCACCTGCTGGCAGATACTACACATTAGTTTTAGTACCAGTGTCACTCATTTTAAACATCAGGGATGAGAGGTTTGGAAATGAGATCTTCAGGGCTGCAGGTGATATAAATCCTAGAGGCAGAGCAAATATTGGGGAACAATGGAGCTGGATTCTTGAGGACTAGGGGATGGATTATACTCCACCTATTAGAAGCATAAGTGGAATGAGGTACCTAAGTATGACTCTATTCCACCATGTTGAGTGCCCAAACATCAGTTAATTCAATAGGTGCATGGGTTCCCCTCCTCCCTGCTCTTTTCATGACTCTGTCTTAAAGGCCAGCTGATGGTGAATAGAATCATCCAGTTATGTCTCAGATAGGTGGAATAGAATCTGGCCCCTTATGACTAGATGAGAGATGGCAAATGCTGCTTAATGTCTGACATGGGAGTAAGGAGATAAATTGGGGAACTTGAGCTAAGCATGGCGATCTCACAGCTTGCTCACAAAAGTCACCACCCTTTTGCCCCTTATTCACTAATGCCAGCATTGGTGGCCAGAGCAGCAGTCCAGATAGCAGTATTCAGGCAAACCATGTACAAGATTGGTATGTGAAGGCAGGTCTGACTGGGAACTGCTAACATGCATATTTCTATGCCACTAGCTTCAGGACAGAGTGTAGATGGAGAAATGACGCTGTAATGCAGAAGGGTTTGTAATCCTAGTTAATATTAAGCCTTCAAATTTGTGCTTAGCTGCAAAAAGACTTTGCTCGTCTATTCTTGATTTTTTTTTAAACAAACATTTCCAGCCATGTTACTCCCAGTTCATCCCTACTAATGGTAACAAGAATGGTGCCCTTGCAGGGGTGGAGTGCTGGCATTGCCAACGTTTCTTGAGCAGTGTTGTGAAGACTTGCTCCAAGCAGGAGTGGATCTATGGTATTTAAAACAGTGGCCACCAGGAGCCTTGTATATCCTCCTGCTCTCACCACTGCCATTGATGAACGTGGCATAATATTAGCAATGAAGGAATATTTTTGGCAAAAAAGGTAGAATTTCATCTGCACAAAGGCACACAGGCCTGCCCCAGGAGATCACACTCCTAATAGGAAAGTAACACAATGGGCAATGGTGACAAACTATCGAGAGGAGCTAGGGCAAAAGAGGTTAAAGCAGCGCATTCATGCAGAGGTTTGGCAGAAGTGAGCACCACTTCTTATTTTGTAAACGTGCTCACCTAGGAAAGAAAGAGGTGGAAATGACTCTTTGTTGAAGGCCTTGCAGACAAAGTGAATGAATAGCTCCCAAAAGGCTATGCCTGTTTTACCTGGGAACAAACCCTTTTCAGTTCCAAGTCCTTTGTTGACTGCAAAATCTCACTGTCCCAAGAGCTCTCTTCAACCCTAGGACATTCTATCTTTTATCCTGTGACTATTGTATCACCATGTTCTAATGTCCACTTATATGTAACCTTCTATATAATTTGAATGGGGGGGAGGGGAGGGACAAATAATTTGTTTTCCTGAAGAAAAAAATCATCTCCACAGGTTACTGGTCTTCCACAATGTTTTGTGTAGTGGAATTTTTGCTTTCCCCCCCCATTTCCTGTGCATTCATTTTTAGCTTTTGTGCACCTTCCTCCCCTTCCATTGGTATGAAATCTGACAAATGTTAATTTTTCCTTGTCAGTATAAATGTTTCCATTGCAAGCATGGGTGTCACCAGGCCCTGCATGGCGACTGTTTTATTTGCCCTACAGTTTTGGTGGATGCTGCATTTTGTCATTAGTATTTAGGTTCTCTTTTACTTGCAGAAGCAATGAGTGTTGGATGAATTCTTGTGACTTTATAACTCAAATGAAATTCCAATCTAAATAGTAGACATATTTCATGTTTACATGAGTCAAAACCAAACTTGGGAAAAGAACAGCTCAGTCACAGGAAGTTGGAAGAGCTAGGAAAAACTCCTCTGTGAAAAAAAGGCTTCTTAATGCTGGAAAACAGGATGCAACATGCACTGAAGTCTGTCTCTACCCTATTCAGCATAGACTTTAAACATGCCTAAGTACTGTCCTGAAATAGGAACACTTTCCTGAATTTGGCTCTTAAATAGTTAAGTTAAAGGATTCATAGTCCAGATTAACTTGGTCCTCCTTGTATTAACATAATAATGGAGTCACAGCTGCCCTGGGGACTGCAGTGGGGGAACTCTGGAAAAGACCATACAGAATGAGGATACAGGATTAACCACCACTTAACTCAGCAAAACACTGAGGCACAGTGGCTTTGACATCAGATCCCAGTAAATGCATATTGTCCCCACTTGTCTTATATGTATGAAGACTATGTACTACAAACACGTGTGTGGACACAGAACTCTTACTCTGTCTCAATGCAGCCTTCTCTGTGTTCTGGGGCATCAGAGCCTCTCTCTCTTTGCCACTTTTTCTCTTATTGTAGCTTTCTCATTCTCCCAAGGCAGGAAGCTGTCTCTCACACAGTCCCCACACTCTCCTGAGGAGATGACAGGTACAGAATGTGCTAATGTAGGTTAGGTTTCTGTGGAATTGGTTGTTTCATTCTGAAAGGATCTAAACCATGATGCCTAAGTGAAGTTGACATGGGGTCTGAATGCATTTAAAATGATCTGATCTGGTTTCATATGACCTACAATCAATCCACAAGTACACGCTTCCTGTTCTCAGTCCCTCTAGGACAGTGGTTCTCAACCTTGTTAAATTCAAGGCACCCCTTGTTAGACTCAAGGTATCCCTCAGAAAATGCGAGCTCTTATCTTGCACTTGCTTTTTGACTAACATGAAGTAATAGAGTAATTTTTCTGTGTGCAAAGAACTCGAAGACTGCAACAGGTCTGTGTTTTTAACACTATGATTCCTGTTTGATATCTTTGGGGTTATCTTGTGAATCATGTTTGCATACCTAACAGAGCTAACATTGTGGTACCCTGCATCACCCTTGAAAGGATCTCAAGGCACCCCAGGGTGCTGTAGCACCCTCGCTAAGAATTGCTGCTCTAAGGGTTGGGTAAGGAAAAGGGAGAAGTCAGCACTCACACTCAAGGTATAGGCAGATCCAGAATAAGGCACCCTACAATGGCTAGTTGGAAAGAGACAAGATTAAGGGGGAAATTATTGAAAAAGTGGCAACTACCTTCCCTCTCCCTAGTTCAAGCTGTGTCCCCCACTTCACTTTGTCCCCCTCCCCAACTCAAAGCATAGAAAGGTGTGGAGAAGGGGAGGAGTGCTCACAACAGTGTCCTGGACAGACTTCTGTCGGTGCCTTAAAATTCCTATAAAAAAAATGCACATCAAAGAGCAACTCACAAAGACATTCTCATGGACCCAGAGGAACAGACTTCCACCTTTAGCTTCCTCTGTGCAAAAATTAAGCTTATTTTTTACCTATGGGGACTTTTTACCATCTTTAATATTCCTGGAGCCTGAGGAAGGGCATGTGTGCCTGAAAGCTTGCAGAAAAAGATTTTTTTCCCATGATTTCTTAGTTGGTCTAATAAAAGTCATCATCTCTGAACCAAGAGTTCTAGAGTTTTGCATTTCTTTTTGTCTCAGTCCAACATGGCTACCAAATACAGCCTTAAAATTCCCATGCAGTTTCATTCGAAGAAACCTTTATTTCTCTCCCTAAATCTTGTTGTGCAATGCTGCAAGACAGTAGCTGCATTCCACCTCAGAGGGAGCTACATTTCAATGATAGGCAAGGTGATCCTTATCTATGAGGTTTGTAAAGCAGCCAAGCTTTGGGTACTAGAAAAATCAGATTTATCTGAAGGAGAAAAGACAGTGAAGGTATGTGTAAAGGAAATAATACATTTCTGCCTGCTCTCTCCATGTTTCTCCTGTCATGAGATAAAAGAACGGGAAAAGGAGAGAGATTAAATTAATGGGGTTTGCAGGTAAAGGTGTCCTGGAAGCACTCTGCTTCTCTGAGGCTGGCAGAATAGAGGATGGAGCTGAGGATGCCAATAAGTGCAGATGGTCTCATAGAGTCATATACTGCCACCTGACTCCAAGGTATTTGTATAGGGTGACACAGTACAGCCCACCCCATGCTGAATACAGTGGTACTGTACTTGTTCCTGGACAGCCCAAGGACTTATGCAGTGAGAAGGAATGGATTGTGGCAAAGGTCCCAGCTTTCCTGTCTCACTCTTGTGTTCCACTTAGATCTGGGTAAAGAGGAGAAGGAGACTGAAGATGCTTGTGATAGAGGAAGGTTTGGGCTTTTTTCTCTTGCTTCATAGCTATGAATGAAGAAAAGTCAATGACAAGGAATCAGAGGGAAAACGTGAAGATGTTGTGAAGTCTGCATGTATGTCTCATTATCACTTAGTGCTATGGTATCTAGTTTCCCAGCTGAATCAGGAGTAGGCAATCCCTGACACAAGTGCCAGAGCGTGGCACATGAAGGCATTTTGCTTGGCACACATGCTTCAGGGCAGATGGCGGGGAAGGGGCTGGGTCTGCATTGCCATAATAAGGATTGGACCCCTTGTGGCTCCCTGACTATGCACCCCTGGCATACTAGTATCTTACAGGTTGGTTGCGGGTGTTTTTGGCACTTTGCCCAAAAATATTACTGACCCCTGGGTCTAGATTATGACTTAGAGTGAGATCTGTCTGTATGAGATCTGTTCTCCTCTCTATTACTTAAAGTAGCCATTGACTTCTTGAGCCAGCTACCAAGGCATTCATCTGCTGTGAATATCTGTGATATACTGTAATCTGACAGACAGGCAAGTCTAGCAGTGCAATTTGAATGGCGTGAGGAGTGGATTTGTGCTAATCTCTTTGGAACTGCTGTTCAGAAGGCTTGGTCTCTGATTCCCTCCACTCTGTCCCTGGCCTCTACCAGAGGATGTTGGCAGCTATAGCAAATCTAAGTAGTGCCAGCCTTTGAGGTAGCCATGACCCCTCAGTGGTGCCCAGACTGAAGTCCTTGAGCGCTAGCTGGAAGTCCAAGGAGAACCTGGTGATCCAATGTTGTCTAGCTCATTATTCTTCTTTTCTGCTGTTAAGACATATTAGGGTATTCAGTTCTCATTATTTTACATGCCCTTTCCAAGAGAACAACTGCTGCAATTGTCCCAAGGCAATCATAGGAAGAAATATTAGAATACATCTGTGTAACTGGGAGTAAAAGGGGTTGAGAACTGGCCAACAAGTGAGTACATAGGGGTTGTTCAGAGGATGGGCTGGGAGAAGTCTGCCAGAGATTCTCTGTGGAAGGTGTTGTCTCCATTATGAACAGGACCTCCAGCACTCAGTAAGAGTTCTGAGATCAGCACCAAAGTGGGGAACTAACATGGGAACTTGGGCAGCAAATGCAGATCCCGTTCAATGTATCCTGGAGAAATCTCTCTGTATCCTGTCCCATTTAGCAGAGAAAGCCCTGCTACTTTCTCATGGCCTTTATGGTTATTCTCAGGTGAATTAGAGTGCAGTGTGGCAGAGTGCTCTCATTAACTACTGTAGCAAGGAGATCCTTCTCAAAGAGAAAGGGGTAGAATATTATCTTTTGATGTGGAAGAAGGTATTTTTAGCTACTCTTAACTACTGGAGCATCCAAGGTAAGTGAGGAGTCCAGTATGCCCCAGGGGCTGTGCACTGTGGTCTTGAGTTCCAGTAGCATCTGGTAGATGTGGGTGGGGAAGGCAACAAATGTCAGAAAGGGAAGAGCAAGAAGGTGATGATAAATCAATGCATATAAATTGGCAGGAAGGCTCCAGTTATCTTTTCTGTTTTGCCTGCTCCCTCCACTCTGATACCCTGGTGTAGAAGGACTGAGGATGGGCTGGGTGTGGAGATGTATGTAGGGGAAGTTGTTTTTCCAGGAGACCTGGCTGATAGGTAAGGCCATAAAAGCAGTTTGTGGAGGTGACCTTAAACCACCTGCTTTCTCTATTGTCACTCATCTTTCTTAAGAGTTCTGGGTGAGGCAAAGAAAGGTTACAAAACTGAGAGGGAGAGAGAGAACAGGCTGATGATCCTTTCTGTGAAGACCGGCCAGGAGACATTTCTCTGCATCTCTGAGGCATTAGTAACTGGGGAGAGGGAAATGGAGAGGAAGTGCAGGTGTATGCAAACAACTCAGACAGCCTCATTTCCCCCCTTAAAGGTCGCTCAAATAGACGCTGGCATGAAGGAGGGGATGGACTTGGAGCCAGTCCAGGAAGGATGGATGCTACTACACCCTCATCCTCTCTCTCCTCACTCCAGCTCCTTGTCTCCAAGAGGCAGGGGCCGGGAGAGCACGTGTTGTGCGGCAGAGCCGGGCTCTTTCTTGTTCTCCCTCCACCTCCGAAGGCCACAAGGATGAAGACCTCACCCCTCGCGTCCCCCTGCGGAAGAGAGGGCCAGGCCGGCAAGTCCGGGAATGCCCCCTAGAAACGTGGGGACGGAGGTGTGGGGCCGGCCCGAGGTGCAGCCGGCTGCTCCGCTCCGCTCCGCGTCCTCCTCCTCCTCCCCGGGGGTGCGGGGGGGCAGCAGCAGCACGTGCCGCCCGCCCCGCCGGA
>NW_017728947.1:75895697-75901021 GCF_001723895.1 Crocodylus porosus
GGAGAGGCCGGGCTCCCCGGCGGTCGGGCCCGCCTGGGCGACAAAGGCACAGGCAGCCCCGTGGAGAGCAGGGCCAGCTGCCCAGCGTGCAGGTCTGAGCAGGGCTTGCCCTACATCTGTCTAGTGGGGCCCTTGCCCAGCACCTGGCTCCTGGGCTCTAGGTCGTGCTCTCGGGGGCTGCAGCGTCTCAGGACGGAGAGCCACTTCCAGCCTCTCCTGGTATCGGAGTTTCCTGCCTCACCTGCTTGTGCCAGATGAGGTCGAAGCTTTCTAGGAAGGGCCTGTGCTAAGAGTGAAGAGTCGGGGTTCCTCCATGTGCCCCGCTGTGCTTTTGTGGCTGGGAAGTGGATGCTGCGTGCCTTGGGTGTGCTGCTGCCGCCGCCTCCTTCCCAGCTCTCCAGGCCCTCCAAAGGAAAGGGGCCCCCAGAGATTCCCTCCGCTCGCTCAGTCCCAAGTCCACTTCAGCACTCAAGCGTACAGCTGAATGGCAGTCGCATTCTTTTGCGCTTTCTGCTCCATGAGGCACTTTTTTTTTCCACGGTGGGGAAATAGGTTTGAAAGCAAACTGGGGGAAAGGGAGAAATAGAGTGAGCAACAGCCACATTATGTTTTCATTTTCCTTTAATGAAGGCCCTGTGGAGGTGTATTTGAAAACACAGGGTCTCCTATGCCTTCAAGGAGGGTGAGAACACCCTCTTGGCTGGTTCCAGGGCCATATGCAGTGTATGGTGGCCAATGAAACGGGGCCTGGCTCATTCTGTTGCTTGTCTTGGCAGCTTGCTTCATGGCTTGTATTACCAACCCTGGAACGCAACCACTGCCAAACTGTGTGTGTGTGTGTATGTGTGTTTGGACTTTCGGAGCACAGCAGAGACGGATGCTTAAGCAACTCAGGCTAGAAATTTTTAATTTGTTTCTTGAAACTTGCATGAAAATTGCAATCGGGAGGCCTCTGCCAGAGCCCACACTGGGAAACTGCTAGCTTGTTCTTACTTGAGGACTTCTGGGAATACAACTTGTTGGCATCCAGATTCTTAGTTTAACTTCCAATAATTAAAAAAAAAATATGCCCACTTGAGGGATGAGTGGGTGAGGTGTGGGGGTTGCTATCCAGATTGGCCTGTTGTAGAGCAGTAATTGGCTGTCCTGGATTTCACATTCTCCACTGAGAAGTAAAGTGCAAACTGCTGTCTAGACCTGCATCTTTTCAGCCTTGTGTCCTTTAAATGTCTTGTATGCTTGGATGTTTCTTTCTCCTCCTCACAATAGCTGTGATCTAGTAATCTGCCTCCTCACAGTACTTTGAGGTCCTGTATTATTGCCCTAAGGAAGAGTAGATGGGATTCCACCCCTTTCCCCTTCCCAGAGTCTGTTGGTGCTGTTAACAGAGGGGCTCCACAGTGGGCCGCCTTGAGCACTGGACAGAGTTTCCTCCAACTTCTTTGTTCCCGGTCCCTGGGTTGAGCTTTGGCTCTGCTTCACTCCAGCAGCCAGATATTAAGAGGAGTTCAGCATGTTTGGTGCTAAATTGTTTTGAGAATTTGCCTATTGGTGTCACTAGACGCTAGGAGAGGCGGTGGGTTTTGGGCACTCTTGAAAATCTGGGCCCAGGATCTCATCTGATCTGAATGGGACCTTTTGGTGCATGGCATTAGTGACTGTGGTAGGCTGCAGGTTTCCTTAGGAGCTAGAACAACCAGCTGTGGGAAAGGTGTTTGTGGCATCCCATCTGTCACTGGCTAAGCCTAATAGATTTTCCAATTAATCTGAGAATTCAAAATATTGATCCAAACCCTGAAGGATTTCTAACCCACAGGTAGGCAACGGGCAGGTACAAATGGACTTCTCTGCTAATGTTAGTGTGACCTGACTGGTGCTGGTCACTACTGAGATGTGAATGCCCTTCAGCTGCAAGAAATGTCTCTGAGAGATCTGCAGAGGACATTCATCCCTCTGAGTTGGTATTCACCTGAAGGGCCCAGTGCAGTGGTAGAGGGTGCTGTGTTGCTGGAAGTGTCAGCTCCCATGGGATGCCTTCAAAAAAGAAACTCCTGAGCAGCTGTGGTTGTTAAAGGTCCATGGGGACTTTTCACAAGAGTCAGGTCATTAACCTCAGTGTCTGGGTGAAACACCAACTGAGATAATTAAATACTCCCTCCACAAGGTTGTCCCGGGGGGGGGGGGTGTGCAAATCAGGGTGTCTACCCTGGGTCCCTTGTTTTGGGGGGGCCGCCTCAGAGCCAGGTGGAGCAGCATGGTGACTCTGTGCTGCCGCCGGCTTCACGTCTGGTTGCTTGGCACCCCCATCCCACCAAATCTGCCCCCAGCTTCCTTGTGTCCAGGGGCGGGGCCCCAGACAGGCTGACTTGCCCTGGGCCCCACACCCTGCTAAGATCATCTCTGCTTCCCCCTTCCTCCCCCCAGCTGTTTTAGCTAGAAATATGATAGCTCTTAACTTTGTGTCCTAAACTGCTATGTAACTGCACAGTATATTGTTGTTAAATATCTGTTATGTTCCACTACAGAGCTCAATTTATAACTTATGTTGCTGTTGCAGTAGCTCTGGGAAGCCCCAGGCATGAACTGGGAAGGACCCCATTGCAATTAGTACTTTGCTACCCAGAATTGAGAGACAGTCTGAGCAGATGCCTGCAGAGCTGTGGTGATGGGGATGGTGATCCCCCATGTGTACTTGTTTTGGAAAGCTTGGGATTTATTAGGGAGGAAAGGTGATAGAGAAATAGTAGGGAGGACAGAATGTGTGAGGACTGGGTAGTGAAGGGTTGTGGGAGGGGAGCATTGAATGGAGGGAAGGAATAAGAAGGAATAGGAAATGATCTGTAGCCAGAGCAGAAAGAGGAGGACATATAAAGGGGACTTGGTAACATCTTAATTGAGTTAGCAGCAGCTTCTAGAAGGGTTCACTCTGTGCACAAAGGTGGCTGTAATGCAAACAGCTGTATCTGGGGCTCAGTGTTGAACTGGTCTTGTCTGAAAACTTGAGTGGCTACTCCCAAGTGGTGGCTGTTTTGGTGAGCTTTGTGGGTGGTAAGCTCTTTTGTAACTTTATTCTCTCCCAAAAGCTCCTGTCAGCATGGGAAATTACATTCCAAGGGACATCTTGTTATGCTGAGCAGCAGGGTGAGGAAGGGGGACTTTCACTGAGAGGTAGGGCTGAAGAATGGTGCCCGCTTTGCTGTCTGGGAGCCTGCCTCTGGTTGGGGTGGGCAGTGGAGCTGTCTTACTGATGGCAGTGTGAAGACACTGGGTGAATGTCTCTCTCTTTCTGATGAGGAAGGGAAGGTACATGGAAGGGTTCTTGGGTTGGATTTATACTTTCCTAAAGTCTTTATAGGTGTCTACCTGACTGTCTGTCTATGACTCTCATCATTCCTGTCATTTCTGAGAATAAACAGAAGCTCAAGTTAGAGCTAGGCCTTTCCTGCACAAGAAGCAGGTTGTGGTTTCTGTCTTTTGGGAGAGCAACTCTCTCCCTCTCTTTGCTACAGCCATCAGGGCCTTGGGATGTGTTCACATACCCAATACCCAAGAATATCCAAGTATTCTGGTAGAAGGCATTTCAGGGATAAAGTTTTAGAAAGTCTGTTGTATATAACTGTTCATATCCTAATATCTTGATGTCTGTGGAAGAAAGGACACAGCAAGGGCATCTCTGGGTCCTTCTGGGAAGGACTTTGATATCACTCCTTAGATTCAGGGGCCTGATTCTGGGAGTTCCTTTCCTGACTCCAGATGGAAATGTTGTTGCCTTAGTAAGGAGCTCCAAGAATCTTTGCCCTACAGAGGCTGCTGCACTGTAGGAAGCTCATGCATCAGCTGAATTAGCAGAGCATCCCTGGCAAAGCCTTTAAAATCTGATCGTTTTAGAGAAAGGTGAATATCCCAGAATGCACTGTAAAACTGGATACCACTGTATCCTTGGTAAAGAGAGGAGGATAAGTTGTTGTTGTTGTTCTGTCTGAGCTGTGACTATTGACTGCATGCTAGCTAGTGTCACTACAGCTGTTTATTTTTGTTTCACAGATTAATGTATAACAAGAAAAAACATGGCAATTGCTGCTCAAGTCAGCTTCTGCCAGTAGCTAGCACAAAAATCCCAGCAAAACAGTCCTTGGCTGCCGCTGTGTTCTTATTGTTGGCAAACATGCCCTGATGATTGCTGTATGGCCTTTGATCATTAATACTGCACCCCTCTCTATAAATGCAGAAATGAATGCTATAGCACGGTGGACTGGAAGTGTTCTAAGGGTTAAAGTTGTTGCCTTTTGAAATATGGTGCAGAAAGAGCTAAATATGACCCCAGCCAGCCATCTGTAAAACATTCTTTTGAAAATGCATATATGCACTCATGATAGACAAAATGAGAAACAGTTGCATGGGAAGAGGAGAGTACCAAATGTTTGATAACAGAAGAAAACGCTTGTTGAATGATGAGGTGGGTGGTATACATCAAAGCTTGCTTTTGGCTTTCCATCTCCAAAGCTAATATTTCACCTAGCAATTCCCTTCAGACTGCCCCTTGACATGTTAGGAAGTCTTGTGTGTCCTGGTGGCTTTGAGAGAGATGCCATCAGGAATTTTAACTTATTATTGTGTCATGCAAGCTGGAGAGGCTTAAGGCAGGATGAAATGAAAAGCAGTCTGCTGGCTCTCCATCTTGGGATTGAGGAAGGGCCCAGCAACCTATATGTGTAAAACAAGATACTGTATGTTATAGAAATGCAACGGGGAGCCATGCAGGTAAACAGCATGCCAGAATAAGGGCCTGACTAGTTTTGAAAAAAGAGGAAACTTGATTAAATCTATCCAGGCTCTGAGAGATTACCATATTTAGTATAGGTGAGACAAACTATGAAGTATTTAGAATGAGGATTGTAAAAAGTCTAATCTCAATATCTGGAATGATTCCTTGATGATGTACTCTAATATCTATTTCTAAACACTCAAGGGGGCACCAAGGTGATCAGGAGTATGCAATGTGGACTGGTCAAGAGCTAACCTATTTAACGACTTCTTTGCCTCCATTTTCCTGAGCAGGGACCAGATCAGCCCCCATACTGGGCCCCCTTCAGGCCCCAGGGGAGGCGCACCTAGGCCATGGGTCAGTGAGAATCTAGTCGGGGAACTTCTGGAGGGACTGGATGTATTTAAATCAGCTGGTCCAGATGATCTCCACCCCAGAGTGCTGAGGGACTTAGCTGAGGTCATTCCGGGACCCCTGGCACGGCTTTACGAGCACTCGTGGTGTTCTGGTGTGGTGCCAGAGGACTGGAACAGGGCCAGTGTGGTTCCCATCTTCAAAA
>NW_017728947.1:75901866-75909545 GCF_001723895.1 Crocodylus porosus
CCTCCACGAGAAGGCTGAGGGGGGATCTAGTGGCCTGTTACAAACTAGTCAGAGGGGATCAGCAGGCATTGTGGGGAGTCCCTGTTCCCCTGATCACTACCAGGAGGGACTAGAAATAATAGTCACAAGCTGGCAGAGGGTAAATTCAGATTAGACATCAGGAGGCGTTATTTCACGGTCAGGGCGGCTGTGATCTGGAACCAACTTCCAAGAGAAGTGGTGCTGGCTCCTACCCTGGGGGTCTTTAAGACAAGGCTTGACAATCATCTTGCTGGGGTTGTTTGACCCCAGTACTCTTTCGTGCCATGGCAGGGGGTCGGACTTGATGATCTGCTCAGGTCCCTTCCGACCCTACTAACTATGAAACTCTAAGTCATACCTAACCAATCTTATTTCCTTCTGTGACAAGGTGATGAGCTTTGGATGGAGGGAGAATGGCAGATGTGATGTACCTTAAGTTAGCAAGGCTTTTGATGCCATCTCCCATGTTATTGTCATAAGCTAAGGAAATGACAGTCTAGATGAAACTACTATATGCTGGGTTTATAACTGATTGATTGCCACTCTTTAAGAATCATAAGCCAATGGCTTAAATATCTAACTGGATGGAGGGTATCAAGTGGGGATCCCTAGGGGTCTGTCCTGGGTCAATACTGTTCTGCAGCTTACTTAATGACTTGGAAGATGGAACTGAGTGCATACTTGGTTAAATCCGGAGAGGCCACCAAGCTGGGTGGGATAGCAGCTGCTTTAAAGGATAGGACTAGAAGGACCTTGAGTAATAGGAAGAATGGACTGAAATTAATCAGATAAAATTAAGTAAAGACAAATGCAAAGTAGTGCACTTAGGATGGAATAATCAAATGCACAAATACAAATTGGGGAATGACTGGTTAGGTTGCAGTGTTACTGAAAAAGACATGGGGGAAAGAGTGGAAAGCAAGCTGAATGCGTGTTGACAGTGTGATGTTGCAATAATGGCGAATAGCATACCTGGATGTATTAGGAGTGTTACTTGCAAGCCTTGAAGTGATTCCCTCTTTCCAGCATTGGTCTCAGGCCCCATCTGGAGTGCTGTTCTGGTTTTGGGTACCACACTTCAAGAAAGATGTGGATAAATTGAAAAGAGTCTTGAGCAGAACAATACAAATGATTGGGCATCTAGAAAGCCTGACACACAGAAGGGTTGGAAGAACCAGAATTATTTCGTCTGGAGAGGAGAAAACAACTAAGTAGGGATTTGATAACTCTTCAGATACAAAAAGGGTTACTAAGAAGATGGTGACCACCTATTCTGTCCCTCACAGGGGACTGAACAAATGAAATTTAGGTTGGATGTTAAAAGCTTTCCACGTATGAAGGTGGAACAGATTACCTAGAGAGGCTGTGGAGCCTTTATCACTGGAAGTTTTTAAGAACACATTAGATAACATTTAACTGGGATAGTTTAGATGGGGATGATCCTGCCTTAACTGTCAGTTGAATTAGATGCATAAGGAATTTTGCTCTCTAAGTAGAATTCCAGGGACAAAAGAGACAATCTGTCTACTGGATAGAAACTTAGATCAGATCTCCAGGATGTCAGAGCATAGAGAAGAGTTGACATTAAGAAGTCACTGCAATTTACATATGACAAGGTTGAATATTAAACCTAAGCAAGTGAAAGGGTCCCCAAACTCTCAAAAACCTGACCACAGAAAGCTAACAGATGAAACATGGCAGCAGTGATTTCAAACTGAAGTGAAGAACACATGTTCTTGTGTGTTCCAAGACTTCTTCATCATGACAAATCAACATGGAGACCATGAGTGACTCCACAGTAATGGAAGTCAGATTCCAGAAAAGCAAACCTAAAGTCTGAATAAGGGAGGGTATGTGGAATTTGCATGGAGGAAAGGAAATGAGCTCAAGTGTCTGCTGAGCAAAAGGAAGATGGCATTGCAGCAAAGGAAGGCATACCCAAGCTGTCTTTTATCTAGCTAGAACAGGAATGATAAGAGTGGAGACATGGTGACAGAGACCTCAACATAGGTTAGCAACGAAAACATACAATCGTGGACAAGTAGGTAATGTCTGTAAATATGATTAACTGATTCCTTCACTTTGCTGTCTGCATATAGCCTGAAGCAAACATCAGCTTCACAAAAATACCTCCACAAAATGAATCTGCAAAAAAATCCTGGAATTGGAAACAAAGGATCAAATAGTAGAAAACAGCAGTGTGAGGGGAGAGATATGTGCATAGCCTTACCAGGGAAGCTGAGCTAGCTGCTGAGAGAGGTGGTAAAAAAACAAAACAAAAAAACTCTTTTGTTGAGGTTGTAAGAGCCTGTTAACAAATGGAGAAAGGGAAAGAAAACCAAAGACAGTGATAGGCAACACTTTGAAACAGATCAGTGCCACAAGAAGCTATTGACTTGGACAAAGAAATTCTGCACTAGAACTAGACATTGTGACATTTCACATTACGAGGAAGCTGAAAATGTAAACCGTTAAAGGCCAGGAAGCAGCAGGTAAAGATCAAGTCACCACAAAGCTGGTGATGATGACTTCTGATGTAACCACTGACAAAATAACCCAAATTTGTCTGCGTTGCATGAGACCAGGAAAAAGACTTCAGAACAAGGAAAAGATGGCATTATAAAATGTCAAAGCTCGTAACCCAAGAGACTCCAGTAACTAGTATGGTGTTAATATTCTTTTCAGCAATAAACAAAGTCTTTTGCCATATCTTAAGCAGAATATAGGAAATGATTGAGGCAAAATTCAGGGAAAAACAGGCTAATTTTTTTTTTTTTTTAACTTGGAAGATCAGGTGTTGACCAGGGTTTGTTTGTCTGTTTGTTTGTTTGTTTGTTTTTTCCCACTCAGACTAATTATTGAATGACAGAAAACATACATTGTAACCTTGCAGTTTAAAGAAAAAAGAATTTTTAAATAACAACATAACTGACTGTGCAACACACTGAAATATATGCCAACAGAAATACTCAAAATCCCCAAGACTTTATATCACGGTACAGCATATATAAAGTAAGCATATACTTGAGCAATGGTTTAACACTAAAACTGGTGACAAACAAGATTGTCCTGAATTTGCTGAGATTAGTAAATTATGAGAACTAGTTTAATGAAAATCCCAGAAACTTCCAACTCAAGCATTTTATCAGAAGGCAAAGGAATACAAGAAGTTAGTTTACATACCTATGCCATAAACAGCTCATCAATGGGGATATCTGGAAGGAAACAAAGTTCTGAATTGGGAAGGTGGCAACTGCATTCACCAGCTTAAGCAGATACAGTCATCATCCAACTATGACTGTTGAATTCAAAAGTTGTTTTTGTCTCGTATATGGATGTGAAAGCTGGAAAGCTACCCAAGTTAGAGAGAGACCTAAATACCTTCAAAAGCACATGCCTCGGGAAAACATAGATATTAAATGGAATAACTATGTAACAGGGGCCAACAATTCTTTGTCTTTGCAGTTATCTGGGAAAGATAGAATTAGCTGGGACATATTTGAAGAATAAAACCGGAACATCTGCCAAGATTGGTGTGCATGGGTAGCTGGAGGAACAAACAAAATGAGTGACCGGAAGAGTGCTTCTATCAAATAGGAGTTGGAGGGAAAAATTAAGGGATTTAATAATACATAGGGTATGCTCTAGATCAGTGGTCTCCAAAGTGGGGTGCGCTAGACAATCCATTGGGGTGCGGGAAGAAAATTATTTGAACTTCTATTTCTATTTATATAAATATTGGGGGTGCATGCTTGACATTTTTTTTTACTGATAGGGGTGTGCAATCAAAAAAGTTTGGAGACCACTGCTCTAGATAACCTTAACCCTATCATTACTGCATAGTGGTACCACTTCCTCTTGGTCTTTTTTATTTTATAAGATTATGGAACCTCTCACTAGTTATTTTTAACTTCCTTTACATGATCTAGCTCAGTGTGACCTGGTAATCCTTACTTTTGTCTGCTTCCCTCTTACACCTAAAACAGTGCTTTCTTTTCTGGCATATCTCTCTTTCATTCCCTTTTGGTTCTCTGTGTACTTTCTATGGGATGGATCCAGCTTTATAAACCAGTCACCCAAATTACATCTAACGTACAAAAAGTGGCACAGAACTCTCAGGCATCTAAACTTATTTGATGCCTAAAGTAAAACTTATGAGCATGTACAGAAGTAAACTAGTGTAAATGGCTAGGTGTCTATTCCCCACCTCAGCTCCATTGCAACTGCAGCACCTAAATTCTGTCAAAGTCCTTTGAGGGGCCCGGATCACACCTATCACACTGGTAACACTGGGTTCAGTACAACTGGAGCAGCGTGATCCTTTCACTTAACACAGGGATTAATGATACCTACCTTTGCGTAATAGCTTTGTAGCTAAAGTTCTCAGCCAGACAGCTGGAGACTTGGTTTCTAGGCTTTCCTCAGACTGAGAAGATTCAGACCTGCATTTCCCACTTCTCAATAGTAGGGTAATCTGGGTGAATGTCCCCTTATAGTCCCTCTGTTGAAGCTGGGCTACTCTGCAGACAAGAATGCAAGAATCATCAGGCCAGAAAGAGAGCCAGCTGGGGGAGTAGGTCTGTGACCCCCCACTCTGGCACCTCAGAGATGGCCACCCAGACGGAGCCCCGGCTCTTGGCTGTGGGGGAAGCCTGTCCCTTTTTCAGGCTCTGGGGCCTGGGAGCATAGCTAGCTCCCCTTGTGGGGTCTGCTCCCTTTTTGGGTCTCTGGCATGCCAGCTGGAGGAGCTCCAGGCCACAATCCAGAGACTGTGTGCCATCAGGGACTGTAAACAGGAGACAGACTCCTACTGCCAGGCCCTTCTCCCTAGGAGCCAGAGGGTAGACCATGGTCTCCCTCCAGGACAAGGGAGGACTCCAGGACCTCCCATTCTGTCCAGTCAAGGGGATGGACTAAGGTGGTCAAGGGCCCTAAGGCCCATCACACCAAGGCCCCTGCCCCGCTGGACCTTAGCGACAGGTATGAACCTCTTGCAGCCCCAGCACAGCCTGCTGAGTTGCCAGCTCTTGCAGGCAACACAGGCCTAACTGCAGCTACTGCCCCTGCTCTCCCCAAGACGAAACGTACAGTGTTTGTTGTGGGAGACTCCATCCTGAGGGGGGCTGAGGGGGTAATCTGCCACCCTGACCGCTTAGCCTGGGAAGTCTGCTGCTTCCCGGGGGCCCGCATCCCAGACATTGCAGAGAAGATCCCTAAGCTCCTCCAGCCCACAGAGCACTATCCCATGCTCCTCATCTATGTGGACACCGACAATATGGCTCGGAGCACTCCCAACTGGGTCATGAGGCGCTACGTGGATTTGGGAGCGGGGATAAAGGTTGTGGGGGTGCAGGTGTTGTTCTCTTCGATCCTCCCAGTCTCGGGGTATGGGCTGAGGAGGGAAAGGAGGATCCAGGTAGTGAACCAAAGACTGCGGCAGTGGTGTCATCGGGAAGGCTTTGGCTTCCATGATCACAGCCCTCTCTTTGGTGAGAGAGGCAGCGAGCTGCTGGGAAGAGATGGCCTCCACCTCTCTCCCTTGGGGAGGAGGCTCTTCTCAGGCAGACTGGCTGACCTGCTCCACTGGACTTTAAACTAAGCCTGCCGGGGGATGGGGGGACTACCACCACTGCTGGCCCACTGAGTGGCCCTTGCAAAGCCAGCAGGCCAAGGCACTTAAGGGAGCCCACCCCTGCCCCAGCCCTGGTACAATCTGTGGGCAAGGCATGAGCCCCCAAGGGGACACTTGCCTGCCTGTACACAAATGCCAGGAGCTTGGGGAATAAGCAGGAGGAGCTTGTCCTCATGCTTAATGCAAATAATTACAACATCATGGGGATAATGGAAACCTGGTGGGACTCCACCCATGACTGGACCACGGGTATAGATGGCTATACCCTGTACAGGAGAGATTGAGTGGATAAAAAGGGTGGGGGTATAGCTCTCTATGTTAAGGAAAGCTATGCTTCCCTGCAAGCTGATATTGGTGACCAGGGTGGATGGTTGGAGACCCTCTGGGTTTAAATCCGTGGGGAACATGGCGCAGGGGACACAACAGCGGGAGTCTACTACAGACCTCCCACCCAAAGTCTAGAGCTTGACCAGGAGTTTGCCTGGGAACTGGCTGAGGCCACATGCTCCAGGACCATGGTTGTCATGGGTGACTTCAATTACCCAGACATCTCGTGGGAGGATCACTCAGCAAAATCCGAGCAGTCGCAAAGCTTCCTATCGTGCGTGGATGACCTCTACCTGACTCAAGAAGTCTATGGGCCAACGAGAGGTAAAGCGCTGCTTGACCTGGTACTGGCTACTGGGGATGACTTAATCGGCGACCTAGTGATCACCTTCACCATCTGCTGTAAAGCTGGCAACTCAGTCAGCAACACTGAAGTCCTTGACTTCAGGAAAGCTGACTTTGACAAGCTCAGGAGGTTTGTCATTGAGGCCCTAAGGGACCATGACCCCAGGGGGAGAGGAGTCCAGGAAGAGTGGTTGCTCATCAAGGGAGCAATCCTCAATGCACAAGCTAATTCAATTCCATCTGGGAGGAAAGGCAGCAGGAGGGCACATCAGCTCCCCTGGCTCTTCAGGGATCTAGCAAACCTCCTGAGGCTAAAAAGAAAGACCTACAAAGGATGGAGGATGGGATTCACCTCCAAGAAGGATTATTCTGCACTGGTCCGATTCTGCAGGGAGCAAACCAGGAAAGTCAAGGCTGCAACTGAACTCCAACTAGCTTCAAGCATCAAGGACAATAAAAAGTCCTTTTTTAGATATGTGGGGAGCTGGAGGAAAAGCAAGGGCAACATTGGATCCCTTCTAAACCAGATGGGACAACTGACAACTGATGCCCAGGAAAAAGCCAACCTATTAAATGGGTACTTTGTGTCGGTCTTTCATCAGTCCCATGGGATGCCCATGCCCACTATGGGACAGGGAGGTCCGGGTGAGGGAGATCCCCTTCCCTCCATCAATGCTGACCTCGTGAAGGAACACCTTGAGAAGTTGGATACCTTCAAGTCAGCTGGCCCTGACAATCTACACCCCAGGGAGCTCAAGGAGCTGGCGAGCATCATAGGCCAGCCTCTGGCATGGATCTTTGAGAGTTCTTGGCGCTCTGGTGTAGTGCCCAAAAACTGGAAGAGGGCCAATGTGGTCCCTATCTTCAAGAAAGGGAGGAAAGTGGATCCAGCAAACTATAGGCCCATCGGCCTGACTTCTGTCCCGGGGAAGATCTTAGTAAAGTTTATTAAAGAGGCCATCCTTAATGGACTGGCCGACGCCATCATCCTGAAGGATAGACAGCATGGGTTTGTTGCAGGTAGGTCTTGCTTGACCAATCTCATTTGCTTTTATGACCAGGTGACCTATCACCTGGACAAGGGAGAAGAGGTTGATGTCATGTATCTTGACTTCAAAAAAGCCTTCAATCTGGTATCCCATGATCACCTTTTGGTGAATCTGGCCAGTTGTGGCCTTGGCTCCACCACGATCCGCTAGCTGGGAAATTGGCTCCATGGTCGGACCAAGAGGGTATTAATTGATGGAAGTCAATTGTCATGCTGCTCTGTGACCAGTGGGGTCCCCCAAGGCTCTGTCCTTGGACCCATATTGTTCAACATCTTCATTAATGATGTGGACATTGGAGTCAGAAG
>NW_017728947.1:75909921-75921473 GCF_001723895.1 Crocodylus porosus
TCTGATGGCCACCTATAAGTTTATCAGGGGTGACCACCAGTATCTGGGGGAACGTTTGTTCACCAGAGCACCCCAGGGGCTGATGAGGTCGAATGGTTATAAATTACTGCAAGACCCTTTCAGGCTGGACATAAGGAAGAATTTCTTTACTGTCCGAGCCCCCAAGGTCTGGAACAGTCTGCCATCGGAGGTGGTTCACGCACCTACATTGAACACCTTCAAGAGAAAATTGGATGCTTATCTTGCTGGGATCCTGTGACCCCAGGTGACTTCCTGCCCCTCAGGCGGGGAGCTGGACTCCATGAGCTTCCGCGGCCCTTCCAGCCTTAATGTCTGTGAAATCTATGAAATCTGTGAAAGCCTGTCTTGATAGCTAGACAGAAAGCAGAACCAAGCTATCTAATTTAATATCCAGAGACAGTTCAGGAAGCCCAGACTGGTGAAGAAGACACTGATATGGGAGGTAGATGTCAGTTTGAATCCCTATAAGCTGAGGAGGACCTAAAACCTGGGTGTCCCACTTGGAGTGAGTGCTCTAACCATTAGGCTGTTACATAAAAGGTGGACACTCCCATGATGTCTATTAGGTGTCCATCCTCAGAAGGGCACTTTAGTCTCTGGTTCTAAAGTGCATAGAGATACTTAATGTGCTGTCCTGAGTAAGATGTCTAAGCTTCTGAGAGAGATGGGCATCCAGATGCATCCATGTGCCCAGTGCTTCCTACTGGCCAGTTCTAAAGGACTTTTAGTTGAGCATTCAAATTCCTAAATCACCTTTCAGATGTGCCTAACTCTGTAGTGAGTCTCTCCTGAGCTGTGGAACCTTACCTATATGCTTTGAATCACATACCTGAGACCAAGGACCTAATTGCTATATGTTACTGTGCCTAAATTGACCTTCACAGTGCCATGGGTGTGACAGGCTGTATGGATGCAGTTCCAGCATCTAGGATAAGCTTTAAGTGCCCTTTGCACCACTGACTCAGGTCTATGGTGCACTAAAAAACTACTCCAAGATTTACTGACTGCATCCACACAGCCTGCATCATACATGTGGTACTGTAAAGGCCAAACCTTAAGCTATAATAAAAAATTGATCATTATCATCAAGAATGGCTGTTCTTCCAGTTGGAGCTACTTCAGAAAGGATATTGGGCAAAATAAAGATTGTCTCCCCAGGCACCTCCAGCTTGGGCACTATAACAAGAGTTAGCCACCGGCTCTCAGGAGAGTGATTCAGAGCATCAGGGTAGGGCTAGGAAGGCAGTCAGGCCCCCGACCCCCTGGGCCTGAGTCAGTTTTCAACTCGGAACATGGAAAGGTGGATTGGTGCTCCTTTACGACATTTGCATGAGGGTGACTGATTCTCAGAACATGATTTTCTTAGCTAAGTAGAGACATACAGTTGCCTTGACGTTATAAGAACCCAGTAAGATCTCCACAGCACAAAGCATTGGACTTGCTTGTTTTTCCCAAAGAATGGCTTCAAAGGAGTATTTGAATGCTTCTGTCACTGATTATCTGAAAGAGTAATTTTAAGATCTAAAGCCTGGGGTCTAGAATTTGGGATTGGCAGTTGTTGTGTGTTTCTCTGTGAAGTTGTGCAGTAAGGATAAGACTTTATCCCTGGGGTAGGTCTTTAGCTACTGGTGTACCTTCACATATATTCTTCCCCAGCTGTTTCATGCTGCCTTTAGTGACAGTACCTAGATATGTCTAACTTGCAGGCACACACACAGCATCCCCAAATGGTAGTTTTCTGAGTTATTCCCAGTTCTGTGATCATATACCCTTTGGCAACCCACCTTTTTGAGCTGAATCCTCCTACTGTTGAGGAGCAGCTTATTTATGAAATCCATGAGCATTTTGGCTGGAGTACCTGCTTGCAATCTTCTTTTCAGAGTGGTCCCTTTCGGAGAGGATGTTGTATGAACTCTTGAGAGAGCAAAATTTTTTAGCCATAAATCAGTTTGGAAAGCATAAAAGGAGAATGACATGCTGCTTCAGTGATTTGCTATGTAGAGGTATTGTTCTGTATTTCTGTTAAACATAACCACTTCCAAACATGTGGAATTACAGCTGCCTTGTTCTCATTTGCCATGAGGAAGGTTAATACCTTGTACTGTTTTCTGGTTTTGGAGTCCCAACCAGCTGATTAATCTGTCTTTTCTCAGGCCAAATAATATTACTGCGTATTTTGTCTCCATCTGTCTCATGCCAGATAGGCAGAAGTACTTGAAGGACATCCATTTTTATCAAGCAGCATCTATGTAGTCTCCAGCTTTAGTGCTGGAGTTTCTGACTTCTCTATGTCTGGAACCTTCCCGTGTGCCTCTCTGACTGCTGCCTTTTCCTTTCTGCTCTGATCCTGTGGAACTGCCCTGAATTGACAGTAATGGTTTCCCATCCTTTAGTGACTTATGTGACTGCTGCTGCATGTTGATGCCTTCCATGAACTGTTTTTGCTCCCTTATGTGAGGTAACAACCACTTCCTAGCCCGCTGTAGTGCACAGACTTATTCCAGAGTGGGCTGGACTCCCCCTGTGGTGCCCACTTATCTAGTGTAGTCGGGATCTTCTGGCAACCTTTCCAGTCCATCTTGACTTGACTCACCTATATTCTCAGCTGGGCTTATTCTTTCTGCTCCTCTCCTTTTCTCGTTGAAATTAATAAATGCTCCAAACAACTTGAACTAATCACTATTACCTGCTTTCCCTCTTCTAGATAGCTCCCAAAACCAGCTGCTTGGTCATCAACCCCTAGCTGATGCATCTCTGCAGTGTTCTTATCCACCCAGAAGCTGTGTCCACACTTTTAACTTTAAACCAAGTATATAACCTCTCATGATATGTCTTGCATCAGTTCAACACAGGCTGTGTCTAGTTAAGGAAGAATTGTATATCATTTTACAAGGCTAGTTGGCAGTTCTCCACCTGTGTAGCTGCCACCTTCGGCACTGAGGCACAGTTTGCAATGCTCAGTAGCTGTGTGGATGCATGTGTGTCCACACTACACAGGGCATGCAATTACAAACTGTTCAGAAGTGCCAAAATGGAAGTTACATGACTGGAAAACTGCCATTTAGGCATGTAAGTACAGTAGGATTCTGCCCTTGGTGACCGTGGCAACTCACTACCTGCACTGGTATGTGTCTGCTTTCATGTAACTAACCAGCTCTAAATGTGTTGGTGGGCTGGGTAGAGGAGCACCTGACTGTGTTCAGTTAGTTCCCCTGCCTTCTAGCTCTGTGTAACAGGATATAGCAAGATTCATTTCCCTATGCTCTTCAGTCCTGTGTGCTAGTCACCAAAGTATTCTCTCCCCAGACGAGGTACTGTAGGGGCATGGACAGATAAGCACATACCCCAGGAGAACAGATGTTGAAATTTTACACCTATGTAAATTACACTGGGATCAAAAACAGGCAGATGTGCAACTATCCCAAGGTATCTTGCACAGTAGGTGGCTGTTACTGTAACTGCTTGGTGGCCTGGGATGGCAGGCAATAGAGTCTATAAAACAGACTGTTTGCCCTTAGCAAACTACGGTGGATGCAGAAAGACAAAACCTGAACCAGTGTAATTTCCACCAATACTGCTTTATCCATGACTCTCAGGGTAATCCTCTATCAGATTGGGTGAAGCTACCCCAATTCAGGGGTATGACTTTTCTATCTACTACTTTTTTCATAGGTGTCATGTTGATTACCTTGTGATGGCCTATACCCAGGCTTTTCCAGAGTGCATCGACACACATCCAGCTAAGCGGAGTAATGAGCGCAGTGCACAAATGTGGTGGCATACGGTTGCATTGTGAAAAAAGCTGCTGTGTGGACAGAAATGAACTGGGCCTATTGTAACTGGGTCTTTGGCAAGTGTTGCAGTCCTGTTATGCAAACACAGAGGTTCCATAGTTGGCGTCTGACTGTACTCCTTGCAGTCTGTTGGTCTCGGCATCCCACTCGCTCTTTCGTGGGCTTCCCACTTCAGATCTAATTAAATAATGTCATACTCTTGGCTACTGTTCTTCATATTTCCTCCTACCTCCTCTCATCTTCCAGCCTGCAAGTGATTTGCCAAAGCTTGTCCCTATCCCTTAGTCTCGCTTGGGCTGGATTTCTTTCTGCTTGGCCAGAATAAACTGTTGTGCCTCCTGATTTTTTTCCCCCTCCTTTCTGCCTGTTTGTTTCCTCTCATTTGCCCTGGGAAATAGATCCCCTCTATGATTCTAAGTTATTCTTAAGCAGTTTCCATGCTAGTTCTGTGGACTTTGGTTTCTTTTTATTTTTCTTTGTTCTCACTTGGGCAAAGTTCCCCTTCCCATGTCTTGCTGCGACAGCCCTAATTGTCAGCCTAAACCTTACAGTGTTAGATTTCCTGCATGTTCTGGACACTAATGGCTCTACTGCTCTTTCTTCCTGTATCAGTTCCTGAGAATTACTTCAAATTAAGTTTATAGGTAGCCTCAGATCCTATCTGATCCAGAACAAGGTGTTTCAAGAAGTAGTGGTCTCTGGCAGCAAAAAGCTGTTCAGCCTGAAGGTAGCACTGACCAAGTAGTGTCCCAGTAGCTGTTGCTATCCATTGGGTTTATTGTGCTCTGTTGCCTCTGAGTTCTCTCACCGTCCTCATCTGCAGGATAGTTGTATGCCTTTGCTGTGCAGGTCAATTCCCTTTGACCTACTATTGGTTTCTTTGTGTATTCTACCTGATAATCACTGCCTCTCAGGCACCACCCTCATTCAGGAAGCCTGTGAAATTCCACGTGGGCTCTAGTGGCATGCTCCTTGGCCTCTGTAACCAGTCCAGACTTTCCTCTGTAGTTCAGACCTAGGATTTCCATCATCCCAAGTGAGTCTCACTGCTGATCTGCGGGCACTGGCATGTATTGTGGTCCTGGGGCCTGTGTTCCTGCCCATGCTTTCCCCCTATAGCCTTGCACTGGAGTAACCACAGTAAATAACTGATATGGGTGTCTCCCAGGCCCCTTCTCTGAAGCCATTCCTTTCTACCCTCAGCCCTGAGATGCTCTTTGGAGTGCATGCTATTCCTGTGCAGCACCTGAGTTTCATTCAGAGCCACAAAGGTGGGATGGGGAGCTCCCATCACAGGGATGGATCTGCTCCTCTCTCAGATAAGATATCTTCGTTGGGCATCTTCCACAGATGTGTACCTGAACCTGATCTGTTATAGAGCTGAGGGTTGCCTCCTCTCCTTCAAGTCATTTTGCCTTCCCAGAGTCACTAAAGGGGTATGATGCCCTCTTGTGTGTTTCTCCATGGCTGGGCTGAAGTGATGCTTCTGCCACAGACTCTCACTGGGGCACAGCTTGCAGCACCAAAGCAGAGGGCAAAGAGATTTAGTGTCTTCTGCCTCATCAAGAGCACCATAGAGACTCCGGCTCAGAAAAGGATGCCCTGTAACTAAGTAGATTAGTTGCCTCATCACATGGTATTTTACAGGTTTGGGAGAAAGCTACATCCTTCTGAACTCTTGTGTGGTGGTGGGGTTGGGGTATGTTGGGTTTTTCCTGGCTGAATTCCATTAACAGCTCATGTCTTGGTCTCTCTCCAGACTGTGGAGCTGTTTGTCCTGCTATGATGCCAGGGCAGATTCCAGACCCATCCCTGACAGCTGGCGCTCTGCCTGGGCTTGGCCCTTTGACGGGACTGCCTGGCACCACCCTGACCGCGGAAGAGCGGAAGTACGCCGACATCCGCAACATCGGGGCCATGATCTCGCCACTGCATTTCTTGGAGGTGAAGCTTGGGAAGAGACCCCAGCCAGTGAAAAGTGAGGTTAGTCCTGACAGACCTGTGGCAATGGGCAGCTGTGTGAACCTATCTCAGGCACAGAAATAGAATCTGCCCAGTGGTTACTGGGATCAAGCTGCAGGCCTGCACCCTTGTGGCTGGGCAAAGTGCTCCAGCGCTGTGTGGGCTGCCACTAGGATTCCTAGTCCCAGCCTTCCTTTGATCACCTCGTGGGATTAAGGGCAAAGAGACTTAAAGGGCCCCAGCCTTGGACTCCGCTCCTGTGGGAGCTCTGAGTGTATCCTAGCCAGGGCCCACTTCTGGCAGCCCTGCTCTGGGAAACCACCCTCTACTGTACCCTCACAGCCCCTTTCTCCAGCTACATCCTATGACATACCAGCCTGTTAGAGGCAAAGCTTCCCTTTTTCTGGTGCCTTCTGCTGCCAGTGACTCCTTCCATGGCGTTAGCTGCATTCCTCTTTGGGCCTATCTATGTTGTTTTTGTAGTGTGCCTCACTAAAGAACATATCTTGTCATCCAGCACCCATTCCACATGCACAAACCCAGAGATGAGGCAGGGAAACCACTGTCCTCCTCCACAGCTGCTCTTAAGTGCCTTACAGATGGGTAGCTTGAGACCAGCATGTGTGTACGTGTATGTGCGCACAACCATGTGTCGCGAGAGAGGGGTTTTGCCCTCAGTGGCTTCACTGCCTCATTTCCTGGTTTGGTACATGTGAAACAGGAGGAGGTAGGTAGGGCTGTGTGCTTTAATGAAGCACTTGGGAAGCAGCATAGACATGGCCATTGTGCCTTTCTCTTCCCATCTGTACAGTGGGAATCCTGCCTTCCTCCTCTCACTATGCCAGAGGGGCCCCATGAAATTCCAGCTATATCCGTGATTGACACCACAGCAGAGAGCTCATGGAGCTTTTTAGCATAGGCCTGATCATCTGCCTGTGTCTGGGAGCAGGCTGCACTCTGCCCTGCTCTGTGCTAGTCTAGAGCAGGTACTGAAAGTGCTGAGTTTTCTCTGGCTGTTAGTCTAGAAATACCATGCAGGGAAAAAGGGGAAATCCCAGGGCATAGAGTGCCAGGCAGTGGAGCCAAGCTGCTGCGCTGCAGCATGTTCCTCCTCTGCAACACTCATGATGATCTCAGGCTCAAAGCACCTCATGGCAGTGCCCAAGGCAAAAGCTTGGAAACCAAAACCTGGGTGACCTAAAGCCAGAACTGCTGCACTCAGGAGTGGCTAAAAGCAGTGGACACGGTTGGTTTGGCCTCATTCCTTTCTGAGTGGAGGCACTAGAGCAGAGGTGGGCAGTTATTTCAGGCGGAGAGGGCCGCTTACTGAGTTTTGGCAAGACATCTAGGGTTGCATGACAGGCAGCTAGGAGCAGATAAATATTAACTTTCTAAATTTTTTAGGGGTCCCGTGGGCCAGATAGAATGGCTTGGCAGGCCGCATTTTGCCCACCCCTGTACTAGAGACACCTGCCTGCCAGACTCAGAGGCAGCAACTTTGTTTTTTGGTGGTAGGTGCTTACTGAGATAACCTCTTCCCCCCGCCAAAAAGCCCCCAAAAATCAGTGCTTAACTTTTAACTCGGTGCATTCCTGTGCCAAGCCCTGCACATGCCCAGAAGAGGCAGCACGTTACTTCACCCTGGCTCTGCAGGGTCTGTAGAGATGGGGCACTTTAGTGGGGCTTTTTTGGAGCTTTTATCTAATAACTAAAGCTGAATCAATCAGCTAAAAGCACCAGAAAGCCCTGCTGAAGCACCCAATTTTTACAGATGCTGCAGAGCTATGTTGAAGTAACATGCTACTGCTTCCAGTAAAGCACAGGTTTGGGTTTTTTTGGGGGGGTGTTGTTTAATGTCTGCAAGCATGGTTCCCTGGGTGCTGAGCACCCGCTAGCCATGGAGTGCCCATGGAATCGGTACCTATGGCTGTACTCCTGTCCAGGAGGAAAGGTACCTTCTTGGCACTGGGAAGGAGAAGCTGCCTCCCAACCCATCCTGGAAGGCGTATCCCTGAGTGTGGATGCTTATATATGGGCAGGGGTGGAGACCGGAGCATGTGAATGCTGGGCATTTTGCTGTGCTGAACCTTCTCTGCAGGTGGGAGCAGCATACACTGCTGAATAGATTGTCTGGCCATCTCTGGGGGTATTAGAAACAGCCACTGCTCTCAGGACAGGTCAGGCATCTTGTTCTGCTAGTATGGCTAAGGCACCCAGTTACCTGTGGTAAACAGCACACCAGGGAATGGTGTGGCTAGCATGCCTAACACAGTTGGTAGCAACTTTCATGAGTCTGGGGTAAGGCTGACACTCTACTGAAGCTGCCACCTGAATATTTAACCACTGCCCCAAGGGTGGCTGCTGTGCTTGCTGGAAATCCCTCCAGACCACAGCAGAGCACTCCCCCAGAAAGAAAGACTAAGTCCTTCTCTTGAAGGTGCCATCCCCAGTCAGATTCATTGTGGTCCCGTCCCTGTGGCTGAGCAAGGCAGTGGCAGCCTCTCCCTGAACTGAAGGGAGTGGGATAAACTCAAGTATGTAATTGAATCTGGGCAGCCAGCTCTGCCCCTCTCTCCCTCCTCCCTCACCTTTTGTGTTTCCATGTGCTTTACAAACATGCATGTAGTATTTTGCCTGTGAAGGGTAGGAGGTCTGGAGAACATGGTTTTCAGCTCATACAGACAGACGTGTGTAAAACTTCCTAGCTTTCCATTAGAGATTCTAGTTATGTGACATTTAAAATCCTGTCAACTTTGAGGGAATTCTATTGACTATGGTCCACTTTGGTCCTAACTACTACAAAGTTGCCCTGTCAGTGACTGCAGTTGGCTTTAGAGATGGCAAGGATAGTTTGCTGAAGTGATGACAAAATATGCTGCTGCTTAAGCATTTCAAAGAAGCACACTCAAGTTGATGGCTAAGATCTAGGTAGGTGGGTTAGCTAGATAGCTTCCTGGATTTGGAAGTCCCCGGCACAATGGAGAGATGGAGAGCTGCATTGTTCATGGCTAAGGCTGTCTCCTGAAGGCTGATTCAGTGGCAGTTTTAAGATTGTTTTGTGACTTTCCAGACTCCCAACTACTGACAGTGCAACCTGAGTAATTTTCTGGGTAATGATAATAGATTCATAGATTCATAGATGTAGGGTCGGAAGGGACCTTGTAGATCTAATCTGACTCCCTGCCATGGGCAGAAGAGAAAACTGGGCTCAAATGACCTCAGCCAGGTAAACATCTAGCCTCCTCTTAAAGACCCCCAGGGTAGAAGCCACTTCCCTTGGAAGTTGGTTCCAGATCCTAGCCACCCTGACTGAAGTAGCGTCTCCTGATGTCTAGCCTGAATCTACTCTCTAGCAACTTATGGCCGTTATTCCTTGTTACTCCGGGAGGCGCTTGGGGGAACAAGGTCTCTCCCAAATCCTGCTGGTCCCCCCTAGTAAGTTTATAGATGGCCACCAGATCCCCTGTCAGCCTTCTCTTGTGGAGGCTGAACAGGTTCAGGTCCCGTAGCCTCTCCTTGTAGGGCCTGCCCTGCTGCCCCCCAGTTATGCGAGTGGCCCTCCTTTGGACCCTCTCAATGCTATCCACATCCCTCCTGAAGTGTGGCACCCAGAACTGGATGCAGTACTCCAACTGCGGCCTGACCAGTGTTGTATAGAGGCGGAGGATCACCTCCTTGGCCCTGCTTGTGATGCATCTGTGGATGCAGGACAAGGTACGGTTAGCCTTACTGATCGTGTTCTCTTACTGTCGGCCCATGTTCATCCTGGAGTCAATAATGACTCCAAGATCTCTTTCTGCCACCGTGCTTTCGAGAAGGGAGTTCCCCAGCCTATAGGTATGCTGCTGGTTCCTACTGCCTAAGTGCATCACCCTGCACTTGTCAGTATTGAATCCCATCCTATTTTCATTTGCCCACCCCTGTAACCTGTCCAGGTCCTGCTGTAATCTGTCCTTCCCTTCTAGCGTGCCCACCTCACCCCAAATCTTGGTGTCATCTACGAGTTTAAACAGGCTGCTCTTCACCCCATCATGCAAGTCGCTAATAAAGAAATTGAACAGTGCAGGCCCAAGGACTGAGCCCTGGGGGACCGTAGTGCCCACTTCCCTCCAGGTCGAAAATGACCCGTCCACCCATAATATTGTCTTTGGGGGTGATTGAGTGTTAATGAGCTTCACTGTGCCTAGACAAATGGTTTTTGGCGGTCTTTTGACAGCCCTAGGTTTGTGAACAGAGTTGCAGCAGTGCCCCTATTCCTTTGATTGGTTTCCAGACCACAGGGTTATTGGCCTGTCTATGTGGCTTGGGTCAGTAGCACAGAGAAACTCCCCAACCCCTGCTGTCATGGAATCCGGGTGCCAGGATCCACCGTTCACTTTGCTGCCCTCTGTACGCACTGGCCTTGTGCCTTCTACTGCTCAGCCAGTGACAAATAAACAGGCCAGAGAGGTGCACCCAGCCAAGGACACTGATCCATCGTGTTGCACAGGGAGTGACTGGAGCCAGTCAGAAACAGCTTGTTCAGGCTTTTGTGGCTATTGACTCTGACCAGCTTCTGGCCTGAGACCACTCACTGCCCTGCCCCAAGCCCTGCCTGCTCATTGTGTGCTTTGCTTCTCTGCAGTTGTGGAATACACAGTTCCTTTGTCTCTTCCCTGGAGACCATAGGTGAGGAGTGCTCTGACGCTCTCCCCTGAGTTGCAGCACAGTTTGAATAGTCCCCAGAGAAAACATGTCCATTCCCATGCTGATTCACCAGTAATGGTTCTTGACATCTTGATGCTGCATGGTCCAACTCTCCACTAATGCCATGTGCAGGCTTTTGGCTTCCCTCCTTTGTGCTGGGCAGGCTGCAGTTACCCAAGCTCACTGTATATCCTGATTCTGTAGGAAGCAGCATGGTTGTGATACAGGTGCTGTATCTAGGCTAACAAGCTGCACATCTCAGCAGGGCTAAAGGCACCCTACTTGAGTGTCTCTGTTGCAACCTGTGCCAGAGTTAGTGCACATGGAACAACTTAGCACCAGGTCTGTTTTGGGGGTAGGGTGTCAGTTGGTTCTCTTCCTGTGCCTGCCCTTGACACCCACCCGCTGAACATTGGTGTCCCACAGCTGAGAACTCTCTGCTACAGGATCAGCTCTGAGTTAATATGAGGAAGACACAAAGGCACTGTTCTGCAGGGCTGGGGAATGTGCTGAGGGGCTCTTCTTTTTGGTTGTTCTAGCCCGTGCATGCTTGGCAAGGTCTCTTGTTTCTGACACTTGCAGTTATCACAGCACCTCTCCAGCCTCTCTGCCTGTGCTTGCACATCTCTGTGCTGGGGTAGGGTGAAATTTGGTGCTGTTCTGATACAGACAGACAGGTTACTAATGCAGAGAATTTACCTCAGCCTGGAGCCCCTTATGGAGATGGGCTACGTCAGGGGTGGTCAACCTGAGGCACACACATTACAAGTGGCACAGGCAGCCTCTGTGCATGGTATACAGGAGACCATGGAGGGCTCAGGCAGCAGTAGCAGATAGGGCATGCGGCAGAAATCTGAGCAGCACATAGAGGAGGGGGATCGGAGTGTCATTCAGGGAAGGTGTGGGGCTTGATTTTTTTTTTTTTTTTTGGCAAGTCAATGTGCCTCAGTTCTAAGTCAACATCCAGCTGGGAAAGCTGTTGCACTTTATTTTCTTTAAAAGAAAATTACTCCCAACCAAGGAGCAGGACTCCTCATGGCCTGGATGCAAGAATTTCCACTGTGAAGCTGACAAGGAATGATTCCCAGT
>NW_017728947.1:75921573-75946051 GCF_001723895.1 Crocodylus porosus
TTTTTTTTTTTTTTTTTGGCAAGCAAGCTACAAAAGTTGACCCCCACTGGGTTAGTGTGTCACAGATCTACCTGGTTACCAGTCCCTGACCCCAGCAGTGGGAGCAGAACTGAGGCACATTGACAAGGGTGTTGGGGAAGGAAAAGCCAGACCTGCATAGCCAAAGGTGCCACAGACCAGGGGTGAAGAGCATGAACAGAGCTGTGTGTGGGCAGCATGCACAGCTGCTGCTTATGCTGTTGCCAATCGCTCCCTGCCATGAGATCTAATGATAAAAGTGATTGTGAACCACATCACTCGTCTGCTTTAACCTGGGGCTCTGTGTCCCCTTCCAGCTGGATGAGGAAGAGGAGAGGAGGAAAAGGCGCCGGGAAAAAAACAAAGTAGCAGCTGCCCGATGTCGCAACAAGAAGAAGGAGAGAACGGAGTTCCTGCAGCGGGTGAGTGCCCTGGCCATTGGTCTGGCCAGCAATCACCTCTACAGCAAGGCCCCAGTGCAGCATGACACCTGGGTCCCCCCACCCTCCAGTCAAGAGGCATGAAAGTGGAACCCTCCCATGGGTGTTTTTTAAAGAGTTCATTCACCCTGCTTCTGCAGCACAGAAGGCTGTGAGGGCAGGAAGGCATCAGACATGCTCTTCTCTGGGGCATGAGCTGGACTGTGTCCTGCCAGCGCATGCCCCACCACCTGGATGAGACCTGCTTCTCTCATAGCCAGGTCCCATCCAAGAAGCTGATGAGCCAGATGCCCAAGTGAGTGCAACAAAACTAGGGGCCCCAGGGATCAGGGTGAGCCTGAGGACATGCTCTTGAGACCTGCTAGCTCGACATGCCTCAGTGAAATGGACAGAGTCTGGCGGCTCTTAGAGCAAGGGTGAAGGCTGGGCAGATATGCACCTTACATATTACCTACATGAGATTATAGACAGAGCAGAACCTTTCATTAACTAGAATTTACTTCATCAGATGCTGGCCCTGGGGTGCCACCGGACCCTTTGAAGGGTGCCAGGAGGTGTGAGGAGTAGGCTTTCCTTGTTTGGCCAATCCCCAGCCCCTGTACAGGGAAGTAAACACTGTCATATATGAATTAGTTTTTGAAATTGGGTGCCACTCAAGTCACAACAGTTGTGGAGACTTCCTCATGTCCAGTGAGGGGTGCCTTGAGTCCAAAAAGGTTGAGAACCACTGCCCTTGAGGCTGGCAATTCCCAGTTCAGGTGCACTTGCTATCTAATCACTCTTTCTTCCCACAGTGCGGCACCCTCACAGGGAGCAAGTGTGCTATTGCACTCCCAACCTGCAGCATAGATGTGCCCCCCTTCAACTCCCTCAGGGGTCACACCCATGCATTTGTGTGCAGTGGGGGCAAACTCTAGGACTCGGTCCCCCATACCTGAGATGTCAGGCTTTTGTAAATGTGTTTGTCATAAAAGTGACTATTCTTAATAATGAAACAAAGCAGGAGAAGGTCAGAGTAAAAGCTGCTGTTCTTGGTGCTCATCAACCCCCTGAGAACCTGGGGTTCCCTTTAGCCTCAGCTTTATTTTTACATCAATGGAGAAAGCGCTTCTACTGCAAAGCACCTTCTCTGGAGGGACTTACTGGGGGCAGGAGCCACACAGACCATCTGTTCACCAGGGGACAAACCTGCATGCCTTGGTGGTGGCAGAGTTTAGCTGTTTTATGAAGAGGGCTGTGGACACATGCAAAGGGTGTGTGCGTGTTACACATTAACAATAAGTGTAGACTGATTGATTGATTGATTGATTTTTCATCCCACCCCTGAGGCTGGTCTACTTCACTTGGATCACTGAAAACTGGGCAGACCATTAGTAAACACACGGCAGGGAACAATCCCACTCTATGCTACAGAGAACAGTCTCTCTTCATGCTTTGTATATGCCAGAGAGGCAGGGTCACTTTCCGGGGTGGGGTGAGAGCAGGGTGAGCTTTCCCTCATCTGTTAGCTCGTGGATTAAAGCCGTCTGCTTGCATTTCTGGCCCCACTAGGAGTCTGAGCGGCTGGAGCTCATGAATGCTGAGCTGAAGGCCCAGATAGAGGAGCTGAAGCAAGAAAGGCAGCAGCTGATCCTGATGCTGAACCGACACCGTCCCACATGCATTGTGCGGACAGACAGCATCAAGACGCCAGAAAGTGAAGCCAACCCACTGCTTGAACAACTAGAGAAGAAGTGACAGGATCTCTGGGCCAGGAGGAGGAGGAGACAGGAAGTGGCGTCTCCAAGGGTCTCTAATCTATGTACTGTACAAAGAACTGTGTCCCCAGACCTTGTGCAGCCAGAATTCAGAGGTGATTACAGACCAACCAAATATGGGGGAGGAGAAGATCAGGCACCTGCCATTCATCCTTCCCTGATGCTGCACCCAGAGCAGGTCTAGTGGTTCTGGTGAGGGCAGCCCCTTGCAATACCTCATCATGGCTCTTCCATCCACTTGCCTGCCCCAGGGATCAACTGAGCAGCCTTCTGCAGTCTATCCTGAGTCTGGATCATGTTGTGAGGGGGGCAGGGACTTCCAGCTTCCCCTCTCCCCGTAACTACCAGTATGCACCCAGCTGGGAGCAGGGGCTCGACCCAGGAGAAATGACCACAAGGTGGGGAGCAGGCAGCAGACAGAGGCATGCTGGCCAGATCCCCCAGGCCTGTCCTGTCACCGTCCCCCTGGTCCTGCCACTGCTCCTTGCGCACACTCCAGAGCAGAATCTGAAACAAAGAAGCGCAAACACTTGATGCAAGCCCTGTCTCGCGGCTGGGCCAGTCCGTGGCACTGTGGCGCAGGCGCCCCCACAAGCACATTCTCAGTATAATGTTTACAGCCCAGCTGTCCCTGTCAGCCGTGCTTTTAAATGCACATTTTTACACGTTTTTTATATTTTTTACAAAGGTTTTATACAGCGATCTCTATATGGATTTATATAATCACTAGATGTGATCTTATAGAAGTGTATGTTATGATGGTCTGTTTGTTACAAATACATATGCTGCAGTTATCTCCATTGTGTTACCTGTCTGGTAGCACCTGGCTCCTTTCCTCTTGGCATGCTGGGAGAGGGGTCTGGATCTCCCCCGCCACTGGCGCTGCTACCAGCTCCATCCATGTACGTCTTTCATAATACTCAGTTCTGTATCTCTCAGTAAATGTTACCTTTACTTATACCCTGGCCTCCTGTGCTTTGTCTGGAAGGGGGCCTGGTGCTTACTGGGCTGGATGCAGACTCTGGTCAGTGCACTGTGCTGGCTCAGGTTCAGACTGCCTGGTACTGGCTGAGTAGGACCTAGTTTCTGATGGCTCTATGCTACAGAGTTTTGCCAGCAGAACTCTGAACCCTCTGTGGTTGGCAGGCACCCTCTCCTCTGCCAACAGGGTTACCCCACCTCTGCTAACCAGAATAGGACTTCTGCTGCCATCAAGCAGTTGGCAGATGGGTACGCAGATGCTCCTGTGGTCTCTCCCTGGAGCTGAGACCTTCCCAGGGAAGCCTTTGTGCTCTGGCAGCACAACTCCTTCGTGCAGCCACGTGGGGCTGCCAGAAGAATGCAGATATAAACACGCTGTGGTGGCTCAGTCATTGCTGTCTGGCACTAGACTTTCTGCTGGCAGAACCAGGTAAGCACAGACGAGGCCTTGGTGATGTGGCATAGCAAATTTCAGTGCAGAGGTGAAGCTGAGAACTCTGAAGGAGGTTCAATCCTTGGGTAAGCCAGGGCAAAGAGAGGGGAAGGGTGCTACACACCTTAGTACTGGGTGAAGTATGACTGGCAGCTTGAGGAGGCAGAAGGTATGAGTTACAGAAGCCATCCCAGTCTCAGTCTTAGCCTTCGTTGCAGTGGTTCCTCTTTCCCTGCTCCATGGTTGTGAGTTACAGCAGCTTGAACTCTCTAGGGCCGATACAGGGTCAAGAAGGCTTGACTGGGATCATGTGCCTGACTGAAGGGGCAGGTATCTTCTCTGAGGTCCTACCATGTCCTTAGCACACCTGCCATAGCCCAGCCAAGCCCAAAACCCCATCCTGGCTCTTGCCCACCTCCAGCCTTGCTGCGGTGGAGGGCAAGAGGTTGAACAGCTGAACCCTAGCTCCTCCTTTTCCACTGGGCAGAATGGTTCCTCATTTCATAGAGGCTAGGGGCTGGGAGGGACTTCATCAAGTCCAGCCCCACTGCCATAGGCAGGAAGTCAGGTGGGATCATGTGACCCCAGCAAGAAAAACATCCACATTTTTTTTAAAGAGTAGGTGCTTGTACCACCTCTGGGGTGAGTCTGTTCCAGACCCTGGACACTCGCACCGTAAAGAACTTTTTTCTTATGTCTAATCTAAATCAGCCTTCCTGGAGTTTATGGCCATTAGACTTTGTTATCTTTTGGGGAGCTATGGTAAACAGCTGTCCTCCCAGGTCCTGATGTACCCCTCTTCATATAATTGTAGGCTGCTACCACATGCCCCTGAGCCTTCTCTTTTCCAGACTGAAGAGTCCCAGGTCACTCAGCTTTTCCTCATGCAGCCTGCCCTCCAGGCCTTGGATCATACGAGTGGCTCTCCTACACTTTCTCAAGCTTTTCCACATCCTTCCTGAAGTGGGGGGCCCAAAACTGGATGCAGTACTCCAGCTGCGGTCTCACCAAGGATGAGAAAAGCGGGAGGATGACATTCCTTGTTTTGCTTGAGATGCATCAGTGAATGCATGCCAGTTTGGTTTGCTTTGCCAGCCACAGCATTGCGTTGGTGGCTTATATTCATCTTGTGGTCAACCAAGACCCCAAAGCCTCTTTCAGTCGTGGTGCAAGTGAGTGCAGCACTGCCGAGCCTGTAAGTATGTTGAAGGTCCTTCCTACCAAGGTGCAGCACCTTATACTTCTCTACATTTAAGCCCATCAGGTTTTGGTCAGCCCACCTTGACAGCATGTCCAAGCCGGCCTGTATCCCCAGTCTGTCCTGCAGTGTGACTGCCCTCGCCCATAATTTGGTGTCATCCACAAACTTTGCCAGTTCGCATCTGACTCCTGAATCTAGATCGTTAATGAAGATGTTAAAGAGTACCAAGCCCTGAGGGACTCCACTGCACCACGTTGATTTGCTCCCGTCAACTAGTACTCCTTGGGTCTAACCCCATAGCCAGTTACCTAGCTATTGGACTGTAAGATGATCAAGGCCACAGTTCCCCAGCTTAACCATGAGGACATCATGGGGAACTAGGTCAAAGGCTTTCTTGAAATTCAGATATCTGACATCCATGTCATCTCCCTTGTCCAGGGCACGTGTTACCTGGTCATAGAAGGAGATGACGTTGGTCAGGCAAGACCTGCTAGTCACAAAGCCATGTTGGCTGGCATTCAGATGCTTGCCTTCCATTAGTCTGGTGTTGATGGATCCCTTGACAATTTTCTCCAGGATTTTTCCAGGGACGGACATCAGACTGATTGGTCTATAATTCCCTGGGTCATTCCTCCTCCCTTTCTTGAAGATAGGGACCACATTAGCTCCTTTCCAGTCTTCTGGGACCTTACCTGAGAGCCACAAATTTTAAAATCTTTGTCAAGGGGAATGCAATGATGTTTGCCAGCTCCTTCAAGACTCTTAGGTCCATTCTGTCTGGGGCCACAGACTTGTGAATGTCCAGTTTCTCAAGGTGTTTCCTCACCTAATCCACATCAATTTTGGGCCTGTCACCGGCTCCCAGGATGGTTTGTGTCCTCTCTGATAGTGTGATCCCCTTGAGAGGGTGAAAAACCGATGCAAAAAAGTCATTTAGGAGATTAGCTCTTTCTTGAGCATCGGATGTCAGTTGCCCCATTAGATCTCACGAGGGCCCAAAGCTATCTTTGTTCTTTTTTCGACTTCCCATATATCTGAAGAAGGACTTTTTGTTGTCCTTGATTCCTGTAGCTAGCCTGAGTTCAGTGTGCGCCTTGGCTTTTCTGCACTGCTCTCTACAGGTGCGGGTGAGTGCTGAGTAGTCCTCTTCGGTAATGCTTCCCATTTTCCAAGTGGTGTAGACCTCTTTTGAGTTTAATGAGGTCCAACAGTTCCTTGTTCAGCTAAGAGGGCTTCCTTGCCCGATGTCTACATTTCTTGTGAGATGGAATGGGTTTTCCCTGTGCTTCAAGGATTATGTTTTTGAGAGATGACCATTCCTTGTCTATTCCCTTTTCGGGGTGGGGGGAGGTATGGCCTCTAATTGCCTGACTGAATCTCTGAGTTTGCAAAAGTCAGCCTTCCCAAAGTTTCATAGTTTCATAGTTATTAGGAGCTGGAAGGGACCTTACAGATCATCGGGTCCAGCCCCCCTGTATTGATCAGGAAAGACTACTGGGATCAGATAATCCCAGCAAGATGGGCGTCAGGATGGGCGTCAAGACATCAGTGCCCCTGAGATGAAAAATGGTGGCAGGAGCGCTTTAAATAAACCTGTTTGAGCTTTAATTAAAGTGCCCCTGCTGCCATTTTTCAGTGCAGGGATACTGATACATGTGATGCTGTTGGCACTTTAATTAGAGCAGCTCTCAGAGGATTAATGGTTATTTGTGAATGCAAGGGATTCAGTGGCCCAAGAGGTCCCCTTAAATCCTGTATGCTTAAACCAAACCTTCACCCAATGAGTAAGCATCCTGAATAATGTGCTTCCAGAAAGTAAAGCTTGATCTCTCTCAACCTAGCAGCAATATGTGGCCACCAAGCTCTTAAAAATAGAGGAAAGTTAGGTTCCTGCTTAAAGAATATCACTGATTTAATACTTAGTCAAGTTATCTTATGACTAACTTCTTGCCTTGTAGAATGAAATTTAAAAGCGGCTGTAGCAAGGTGTTATTGGCCTCTTCCACAGAGTAGTCAGAAAGCCTCTCATATTACTGAAGATAGGAAATATCTGTGGCATGTAAGCATCCTGGAAACCCTCAAACCCACAGGTAGGGTAAGAGGTAAGGCCAAATGAAAGAATTTATGCAAGTCCCAAAATCTAGCTTCTCTGGTTTTGTAAGTCTTCTTATGAACTTCCCCCTGCTCACCAGTGGTTAACAGCTTGCAACCAGTTTAGTTCTTATACTGCTGTGTTCTTTTCTGTGTTTTATAGGGCTTACCAAAGAGTAAACCAAGGATAGGCTTAAGGATTTCTGTTTTACTGAGGGGTTTGCCTGCTCTTTGGTGAGCTAAGAAGGTGGCCAATTCTTGGTCGCTGTCACCAAGCTTCCCCTCAATCCTCACATTGTTCACCTGGTCCTCCCCTTTGGCCAGGACCAGATCAAGCAATGCCTCTCTCCCAGTTGGCCCATAGACCTCCTGCATTAGGTAGAAGTCATCAATGCAAGTGAGAAAGCTATGTGACCTGTAAGATTTGGCCATTTGCTCATTCCAAGATACATCAGGGAAGCATTGGGAGCACGTGGCCTCAGCCAGTTCTCTACTGAATAGTTCTTCCTCTTGATGTGGAGGTCTATAGTAGACTCCTACAAGTAAGCCTATTGTAGGCTTTACTGGTAGAGTAGTCTCTCTAAAATCAACTATGCCTGCATATCGTGGGGTCAGAGAGATTCCAGTGCAATAGGTGCTTTCTAGGCTGATCAGCCAGTAATTGGGCCAGGCCAGCATCCATTGTAGCATGTGGGCCACGCTGGGAAATGGGCTTGAGATGCTTCTGCTGGCCTGCCCTTTGCACTAGCCCCCTGCACTAATGTTCCTAGCCACTGTGAATGTGGGTGGAACTGCCTCATTGTAGAGTGGCTCCGAGCTGAGTGCAGAGACAGCCCCTGAGGTCTCACTTAGTTCCTCAGAGCTCTAGTCTCTCCCTGCTGATGAGATGAAGTGAAGAGGGGGGAGGCAAGGCTTTCCTACCTGCCTGGGTTACCGGAACAAACCTCCAGGGGCCTTAAAGGCAACCCACCTGGTCCTAAATGCCCTGAAGTTTGCATGTCAGCACAGATGAGACTGGTAGCCCAGCCAGTCTGCTCTCCTTGCTTCACCGTCTGTGCCAGGCATTCCCTGTGAGTGCTCTGGTGGTGGAGTTTTGAGCTCCTCCTGGATTCCTCGTGGTGCTTAGACACCCAAGTCACCCCTGCATCTGGAAATGCCTTGTGCTGCCTCCAGCTGACAGAAAATGGCCTCTTCCTGTCTGATTCAGAGCTGGGTACAGTGCTCCACATGGCTACCACTTCAGGCAATTGCCAACAGCTGGAATGGGAGGTGCAGGCCTGCAAGCAGCTCTGCCCTGCAGTGTGCTTGTGTCCTAACCTGCCAGGCATATGGAGAAGACCTGACCCCAGCATGGGCATGCTGACTTCAGACCTGTCCAAGGTAAGACCCCTGTGGTCGTGGAGGTCACAGCCCTGGCTGTGGCCCTCCCCACCCCTTTCAGCCTCATTCCTCAGAATTGTCAGAGATAGCCATGCTGCCAGAGACACAGGTGCAGGCCATGGGTCTCCTTGGGGACACTCCATGCAGCTCTGAAACTCCCCCCTGCCCCATGGAGGCAGCAGAATTCACCACATTGGGAGGGAAATGATAGAAGCACTTGACAAACCAGCTGTGCCACATACAACTGCTGTGAAGCCAGAGGGAATGATGTAGTCTTTGAATGGTTTGCATGTGGTTGCAGTGCTCCAATACTATGGTGATGGTGCCAGTAAATGCTCTGTCCATGAGCCCTGATTGCTTCTGACTGCCTCCCTGCTTTTCCTGGAGGTGTGCTGCTGGGCAGGGCATGCTGAGTACAGCCCATTCTATCTAAGCCGCCTCTGCATAAGGTCCCTTTGCTGAACTCTGGTTAGTGCTCAACTGGCTGCTGGTGGGGTTAGGTCATTTTTTCAGTCATACTTGGCTAGGACCCAGCTATGACCAAATGAGGCTAATGGAGGGGGCCTGGGCTATGCAGGGAAGTGAAAACAGACAGATCCAAGCCTGCAGGAAGCAAAGCAAACAGCAAATCAGGTCATGCCAAGGAAGGCTGGTGCTGCCTCCAAAATGGGCCTTGGGCATGTATGACTTCCAGAAAAGACCAGGGCTAGCCACATGACAGGATACTCATGTGTCCTCTCCCTCTCTCTTTGGTCTTTATTACTGCAGAGTCCAAGTAAATGGGCTGGCCAGATGACGGGGTCTTGTTTGCCATCTGTGGAGGTGTGGTGCTTGCAATGAGTAGGAAAATACAGTGAAGCAGAGATGAACTGGATGGATTTCTCAGCCAATGCAGTCCAAGAAGAGGGACCCTGTTCCCTGGATATACCAGCCCTGCACATGCTCTGAGGAAGTGCACGATGGGGCCGGCTGACAGGACCAGGCTCTGATGGAACATACCCAGCACAAACCGTGGGCCCTGGGCCAGGGATTTCTCTCTATGTCTTTGCTGCTCTCTCATGGTGAGGACTTGCAGAGATTTTAAATCAATGTCAGCCTCTCTGCTCATTTGAGAGCAACAGCTGAAAAGGTGTCAGAACACTCCCTGCCTGCTGACCCCAGGGCACCCACCGAGCCCCCTTCCCAGTGCTCTCTGCCCCCTTTTCCAAGTGGGAGGTTTGAACTTTCAGAAATTAAAACCACAACGACTCAGGCAAGGACATAGCTCTGCGGGTACCCATCTCCCTTGCCCTGCAGCCCCCTACCACTAGTTAATTGTGATGTCTCTCACTTACCCTCTTGCTTCTCTCTCCTTCCAGAGGCTTACTTGGCTGCACATCCCCCTGGATGTCACACCCTTGGCTACAACAAGCTCACCCATCTCCTCACAGCTGTGGCTGGATTCTCACCTGGCACCAGGGCAGAGTGGGGCACACACGTCCCAAATCAGGCTGGTAGCAATTTTAGCCTCCCCTCTGGGTAAGTATAAAGGATGGATAAAATGAGAGGGGAGCAGGGCCATGCTGGCTGAGGGCCACCCTAAGAAGATGCAGTATGCCAAAGCTTGGATTGCCACCTACTGGTGATACTTTGGGTTGCAGGATAACCCCACAGGGAAAGGCATGTGTGGGCTTTGGCTTTCTTCACAGGAAAATGGCCAGCACCAACTCCTGTGCTTGGCACTTGTGTGTTTGTAGGGGTTATTTCTCACTGTCATTCAGAGACATTTCCATCCCTTCCACAGGCTGCTAGGGTTGGCACCTATGAGCTGTAGTGACTGATTCCTAGCTGTTAGTTCTCTGGTGTTAGTTCTTTCTTCTAGTTATTGTAACATCTCATATTTGGTGGGAAGAGAGCTCTGTCCTGGAGGAAGTCTCAAGAGGTTGCACTGTACAGCTGAGAATATGGAAGCAATTACAGCTGATACCATCTCTCCACATCAGAGATATGGTCAGGATCTGATCCCCTCTTTTTCTGTGATGACTTTTTTCCCTTTGATCACTGAGACTATTTTGATCAAGACCATTTAATTTCCAGTTCTGGAGCTCATTCCCATAGGCCAGTGATTCATGCCCAGGGGGTCATGAGATCATTTTAAGGTTACTGTAGCATGATGCACAGTACTAGCACTGTGAGGTGTGCAAACACTTACACATAAGTCACAAGATCAATGCAGAGATTTCCAATAGGAATCCAGAGTGTCAAAACCATTCTGACCTGCTGTGGTTTTTCTGAGCTCTTTACAACAGGACAATTGCTCCATTATTTTTCTAAATTTAAGAAATGAATGAAAACTCAGAGCTAGCATCATCCAAGGGGAGCCTGGAGTCTAATGAGGTTGAGAACCAATGCCATAGGGCATGCCTATGCCAAGGTATTTGGGCATGGGCAGCATAAGTGCTACCAGTGGGAAGGTCTGTAATGCACACAAGTATTCATCTCTTGGCCCTTGTTGTAAGGGAGGGAATAGCACTGTCATGACTGCCTTTTCTCAGAAGAGCTGGGCAGTTTTGTTGGCCACTTCCAGGTCATTCTGCACCGGTGTCATCATGATGTGACTGTAAGCAGAAAGGGAGAGCCTGGCACAGTCCCACAGTGCTCCTCTTTAGTGGGAGCTAAATGCTACCCTGCCATTTCAGTGCCAGTGTTGGTGGCCTGGGAACAGTGCAGCCCTTTGAGTGCCAGGGGAGTGGAACAGCAAAGTAGAGGAAAGCACTGGCAATGCCAGGAGCTCTGCGTTCTTGTACCAGGCCTCAGTGCTTCTGTTCTCGCCAGTCTCTCTCCTTCACTTCACATCCAGTATCAGTATCTCTGGACTAGCTTAATTCTCAGGCAGTGGTCCCAGGAAGCACGGACATAGGCTGCTTACTCCACAGTGTCTTGAGGGAGCCCCTTGGCACTCTTTTCTCAGCACCAACATTTGGATGGAGAAAAGGGTGGTTAGTGTGTGGGAGTGGTTTTCATTTCAATGGCAGCAGCACAAAGGAAATTCTGAGGACTGGGGCTGGTTGCCCACCCACCACCCTCCCCAAATGCAGGTCCTGACCTGGGACTGCTGCCTTGCCTCTATTCAGATCACCCTCATCCACATCCTGCCCAGTCCCACATCCTTGGAATGGCTTCCCTTCTCCATCCCCATCTGCCATGCAGGGACTTGCCTTGGGTAAGATCTTTCTCAGGAGGGAAACATCTTTCCTCCCATTTCTTGCAAATAACTGCAGTTCTATCTTTCCCAGCAGGGGGGGCTATAAGGATACTGTAGAATATACAGCCCTGTGAAGCTGTTGCATGTCCTGTTCCTCCCCTAAAGCCTGTTCTGGAGAAGTGCTGGTAGCCGCTCTGTGTAGCAGTGGTTCAGGGATTTCCCCATAAAATAGTAAACCGGTTACCTTCTCTTTGTTTATGCTCAAAGCAACAGGATTCAACCCTTGCTTCAGCCCAGCTCCCTGGGTCCATAATCCATGATTTTCAATATCACAGGATGCCTAGTCACAAGCACCACACTGTAAAATTAATTTCAGAAACCAATTGAGCTCCACCCTAAAAGTAGTTAGGGCAGTGATCTTGGATCCAGGAAGACCACACTGGGACCCAGCTGCTGCCACCATCGCCACCACTTATCCCTTACCTGGCTTCTGCCTGCTTCTGCTTCTTCTTCCCCCACCCCTGGGACACTGCCAAAGCAACCCCAGCTCCACAGGCCAGATCCAAAAGCTCTGTGGGCCAGATTCAGCCTGCAGGCTGTAGGTTACCAACCTCTATATTAAGGGACCTGCCCCAGCTACTCTAATCTGAAATCTGTTCTAGAATTTCACTGCTCTGGCAGGTTAAAAAATCTAGCCTAAATTGACCATATTATGGCTAGTTTATACCCATTTGTTCTCATGCCAACATTGTCCTTGAGCTTTTGTACCTAACATTTGACCTCCCGTGATGGATTTTTAGACTTCGGCCCATCAGCCTTCGGTTTGTTAGGCTTAACAAGCCAAGCTCCTTTCACCTTCTCCTGTTAGATGGACTCCCTGTCTCTCCTCCCCACCCTATGATCATTCTAGGAGTCCTTCTCTGTCTGTTCCAGTGTGAGTTCATCTTTCTGCAATATAGACAACCATAATTGTATGAAATATGTGAGATGAAGCATTACCCTTGCCTTGTACAATGGCACCGGTACTTTCCTGTCTCCACTGGAAATACCGTGCCTGGTACAGTCTAGGATAGCATATGTCTTTTTAACAGCTGCTGCACACTTGCAATTCATAATCATTGTGTGAATAGCTAGTACACCTAAGCATTTCTCCTCTTTCAACAAGCTCCAAGTCTGTAGCAGAAATTAGTCCTTCAGTACATGATTGCACTTTGTGCTATTGAATTTTATCCCATTTCTATTACTCTAGTCCTCCAGGGCTTTCTGTTGGATATCAGTTCTTCTTCTGTACTGAGGAAGCCTCCCAGCTTTGTCTCATCAGCAAATTTCATGGACACGCTCTGACATTTTGTGCTAATGTTGTTAATGGAAATATTAAATAAGGTCAGTCCCAAGACTGATCCTTGGGGACCTCGAGTCATGATGTGTCTGAAACCTGATATTTCATAGATTTTCATAGATTTCATAGACATTAGGGCTGGAAGGGACCTCGGGAGATCATCGAGTCCACCCCCCTGCCCCGTGCCTCAGCAGGAGCCCTACCGATCCAACGAACACAAGAGAGAATTTCCCCTTTCCACACTACCTATTGTTGCTGTCTCTTTTTGCTAGGTCCTTTCTCACCTTACAGTTCCTTCACTAATCCCCAGCTTCTCCACCTTCCCCAGCAGTCTCCCATGCAGCACTGTACCAAATACTGGCTGATATGCAGCCAAATGAGATATACCTCATTCCCATTGGCTAGTTCAAAAATGGCTTCCCACTGCCCTTCAGCTACCTTCTCCAGCTCCTCCTGTGGAGACCTTCTCACCTCAGCCCCCTCCCCTCCTTATCAAGTGAAGCTCCGAGGAAAACCTAAGGATGGGGAAGGAGGGATAGAACGGCAGTGACAAATGTAAGGAAAAGCTGCAGTAGTCACTCAGCTTCTCAGGGTAAGTCTACAGCATGGCACAGGCACTCAGTCTTCCCTCTGAGGAATAAGCCATAGCCACCTGCTCCCAGTCTACGTGCATCAGCCCTGGAAAAGGTGGTGAGGGTACCTCAAGCTGCTGCTCTTGAGTGTGCTGGAAACCTGGGTCAGGGGGTGGACCAGCAGAGGCACCCCCAGGTTTTCCTCACTGCCTCATTTCTGGGTCTGATACGTGTGGGGCAGGAGTGGGTAGGTGGGGTTTATTTCTTCAGGGGCAAGATTTAATACTCTCCTGCCTTGATGTAGACATGCCCTTGGCTCCTGCCTGTGTTCTAGACTCCACGCCCACACTAGCACACCAACCTGTGTGCCCCAGAGCAAACGCAAATCTCTCATATCTTCTCATCTCCCTCCAGATCCCACCCCATCTCACTATTCTAATTTTCTTAGCCCTTTCCCTTGCAAAGCAAGTAGTCCCACAGCCCCTGAGCCTCCCAAAACCCCCGTATGTCACTAAACTTGGCTATGCCACCCTTCCCTGCATCTGCTGTCTCTACAGGGATGTCTGTTTTACCCAAAAGAGCTTCAGTGTGTTTCCAGGCCCAGGCTGAGCCAGAGGCTGTGGTACTGCACTCAATGGCATTTATTAACCTTTGCAAAGCGACTGCCCTTTCCTCCCTGTTTCACTTTGTGTCAGGCCCCTGGGCCAACAGGTGCTAATTTATCTTTGTCTTGATTGGCTCTTTTTAGTTATCTCACTGGAAAACAAGACCCAAAAAAATCCCCAGCCCTGATATTTACTGAGAGACTCGGAAACCGCTCTCAGCAGAACGGGTGTCAAACTGCTCTGAGCAAAACTAGTGTCAACACTGCCGCCTCTGCAGTCTGGAGTGGGTGGAAATGTGAATGGGGTGAGATCCAGAGGGAGCAGGGAGCTGAGGAGACACAGGGCACAGGAGGATATGAGGAAAAAAGAGAAGCTTCAGGGACTGAGGCACTATAAGCATGACTGTAAAATAAAAATGGTAATGGGGGGATGGAACTTTTTAGGTTCACCCAATGCTCTTGTAACTCTGAGCATGGTTCCTTCCCCAGTCCCTGCCAGCTGCCACAAGGCTTAAGTATCCCCCAGCCCAGGAGATGCCTGAGGTGTTTCCTTGAAGCTTGATTCCTTTGCATTGCTTTTGTCTTGGATGGTCCCAAGCACAATCCTAGTACAGCTGTGGCCGGTGGCACTACTCACATCATGGTCCCTCCCTATGCCAGTCCTCTTCAGCAGGTCCTTCAACTTCTGTACCAACTTTCTTTATTCATGTAGAAGCACTTGCAATCTGCTGACCTTCAGAGCGAGCTGTTAGGCCTTCAAAAGCAAGGGTATAGGGAAGGGAGAGCACAGAAGAGCTGACATTTAGGGGAAGGAGGCACTAGCTGGGTGTGGATTCACTCTCTTGTTACTTTATTAATCTTGGGGTGAGAAGCGACTGAGATTAGGATTCCTCTTGGGTATGACTGTGCTTCAGTTTATAGCAAACGGCTTCTAGGTTGGTGTCTGCTTTCTCTCAGACCCTTTCCTCTCGCTGCATCTTTGTGGCTCCCTGTTCTTTTTCTCCCAGCTGCAGGAGTCACATTTTAGCTGGTCACAGTCCAAGTGAGGTGGCTGGCACAGAACATTTAAACTAACCTGATGGAGAAGGTTAGTCTTGTAGGCAAGGCACTGGCCTCAAGGACCTTAGTTTAGTTCCTACTGCTGCTGCCAATTTACTTTGTCAGCCTGGGACAGTGACTTAACCTCTCAGTGCCTGAAGGCTTGCTTGTGTAGGGGCTTTCAGGAAAGTGAATCCCAATGAACTGAAGTGGCAGCATCAAAGTGGATTGGCTAAACTGTATTCAACCCTGTGGATGCCGTTACTCAGAATAAAAGTGGCCTTACTTTGACTCAGTTTACTTCACTTTCTGAGTGAATGAGCTACCACAAAAGCAACTATGAGCACATTAAGAGCATCCATAGAGGGAGTTAGCACAGATTGCGTTAACATCCTGTTTTGCAGGAACTGCCTCTTGCAGACAAGTCCTTTGGAAATGCAGTCAGTTTAGCCAAATTAAGCCACACATTTGGACTGAGACTGTCTACATGGGGATTTAATGAGTTTTTTACTAGCTCACCTTAACAGTTAATTCAGATTAACTTTCTTGAGTGTCCCTGTGTGGGGAAGCCTCAGTTTTCCATCTGTAAAATGTGCAGTCTTCCTCCCTTCACCCTGTGTTCATCCACATCCAAGTAGGTAGAAGTCAGTCAGCTTGGGAGGGAGTAGCAGCCAGCCAGGTTGGGAGTAGCAGCTGTGGGAAATGAGGGAGGGAAGAAGCCAGGTTGGGCCCTGGGAGGAGAGAAGCAGTAATGATGGGGGCTGGTAGGCTTCAGATCCCCAGCTTTGTGGAAAATTGTCACTAGCACAAATATTCAAATGCTGCCAACCTGTTCTGCCTCATCCTTCTGAGCAGAGCCCAGCTACTGATGGTGGTTCAGAAGTTTGTTGTGCCTGGCAGCAGTGTAGATTGTCTAGTGTTCTTCAGGAAGAAAGGCACTTTAGGCAGGTTGCAGTCAGGGCTCTGCTCAGGAAAATGTCTACCATCCTTAAGCACAAATATTCAAATGCTGTCAACCTGTCTAGCATCTCTGTTTGCTGTGATGGAAAATGACAGGGCTAGGAAGCCCTGATGGAGGGAGCCTGGTGTGTCAGAGTTGAGTGGGGTCAATCACAGCCAGGAAAGCTGGCTGCTATCAGTGGGGTTCCATGGGTGTAAGTGAGGACAGCATTTTGTTTGTGGGACATAGAGGTTTCACTGCAGAGTGTCACGTCTCAGATGAAGATTTGGGACAGGATTCTTTGCCAGTAACCTCCACCTTATGCTGATGTTATCTGGTTTCTGTAGAATGAACTTGCTGAGTTGTCATCTGTGGTGCTGTCAGGGGAAGTCCTAAGTTCTGACGCTGCACTTCCTGCTTGTACTCGTGCCATAAATACAATTCCAGCAAAATCAGTGCACAAGAGCTGAATAGTTGGAAATCTGCTTATTCTGAAAGGTCTGGGAGCAGCATAAGGAAATCTGGCAAGTGTTTTTCTGCCCATGGCACAGATTTGAAATCCAATGGAACACGTATACAGGGCATATATATGATTACTCTTGAAGCTGGAACTGACAACAGATTAATGCCCCGTCATGGCACCCTGACTTGACATTGTCTTAGAGGTTACCAAATAAAGGTTCTTGCCAGCTTCAGTGTGTGGGTTTCTGGTAAGTGCTGTCATTCTGTGTGGGCTGCAGGGTTCTAACAACAACAGGCAATTGCAGTAGAACCTGTGGGCGCACACAGCAGTCAGCAATCCTGTTGTGGAGACGTTTGCTGAGAACAAGGCATCCTCTTTCTTATAGGCAGAACCTCTTTGTAAACAAAGCAACCTGATTCATTAGTTGCCTCTCATCTGCAGACAACACAAACTTATTTAAGTTAGTCAAGACCAGAAAGGACTGAAGAATTTCAGAGCGACTGAATAAAGCTAAGTGAACAGACAGCATGGTAGGAGATGAAATTCAAATACAGCAGAATGCATAGTGGAAAGGAATAATTTGATCCTTTTAGAAACATCAGTATTTTCTTCTAACCGTGACCGCTCGGGGGAAAGATGGAGGAGCTATTGGATCCAGCTTCATGTTCACTGGTGGTATAAAAAAAGTCAAGGAAAGGGTTAGGATGGAAAAAATACAGAACATATGGTAACGTTATTATGTTACTTAGTGGGAGACCCTTACCTGGAGCATTGTGATCAATTCCAGTTGTTCTGTATCCTTGAAGGAAGAGAGTAGAAATAGAAAGGGTTCAGAAATAATGCTGACCATGACTAGAGGCCTAGGAAGACTTTCGTATGAAGAGAATAGAAAGATTGGGACTCCTTAGTTTAGAGAGGAGACTAGTACAATGGGATGTGAAAGAGATATGCAGGAAAATGGATGGATTTGACCAGGCAAACTACGTTCTTCTCTTCCTGTCTTCTCTTACTGGAAGAACAAAGGAATGATCAATGACATGAAAAGGCAGCTAATGGAATGAAGAAAAGGAAACATTTTATTACAGTGGACAAACTACTTTGTGGAACTCCTGGTCACAAGATGTCCTGTAGGCCTAGGGTTTAATGGGGTAGGTAAAAAGATTAGACATGTATACGGGTCATAGGAATACCTATATTTGCATAATTGGTATAGAAAGATTTTTTTTTAATGGATGGCTTTTGTAAGCCATCTTCAGGCTAACTCAGAACTACCCACATCATCTATAAAGAGTCAGTGGGCAGAAGTTATCTGACCATGAAAGCAACACAGCTGTCACTGTTTTGGGCCATAAAATTCTAGGCCAGAGGAAGCTGTGGGTTTGATGGGATGGAAGCAGTTTCCTGTGGTCCCATTGATGCCTGGGTGCAGGGCATTCTGTTACAGTTAGGTTGAGGACACCATAGTACCTCCCCACAGGACATCAAGGGGTGAGAGTAAAAGGGGGCAGTGTAAAAGGTAGCCTATGGCTCCTGTTAATTAGAGAAGAAAATAGGGGCAAACAGAGCCCAGATTGACTACAAAGGGGGCTAGTTGTAAATAGAGAGACTTCCAGAGCCCAGGAATGGGAGGTGCCTATTGCTGTTCTAGTAGCACAGCAATAGGTAGTAGCTAGTAGTACAGTAATTACAATAGTGGAGTAACCTATGTGAGCAGCAAGAAATCTACTGCAGCCTAGCAGATTTCTGGCAGTAGCACAAGACCAAGCCTTGTGTGGGAGACAAGGCAAGGCTAGGTCTGCTGCTATAGGCTACTTTGAAGGTTAGTAAGTCAAACCAGTTAGGATCAAACCTGCAGGCTGCCCAGAAAGTCTCTGACAGGAAGGGGGCAGGGCTCTGCTGGCATATAAACCAGGGCCAGAACCCAAACAGTCATTCTGGCCCTGGAGGCTGAAGGGGAAGGAGCTCTGTAGTAAGATGCTTGCTGATGAGAGCTCGATAGAAATCAAGCTACCATCCCTGAGATATGTCAGTAAGGAGTTGAGGGCTGGCATGAGGATGAGACTGTAGGGTGGGGATTTCAGGTTGCCAGCATGCTTAGAGGATTAAGTTGTAGCCAGTGAGCTGGTGTGTTGGTTTGTGTAGGATTGGAAGAGGGCAAGAGGAGGCCCCAGTAGTGCCAGCAAAGCACATGAGGTTTGAGCCTGCAAGGAGGGCAGAGTAAGCAGTAGTACAGCGGCTGAGAAATGCTGAGCCGGGGCCAGAGCCCAGGTGAGGAAGAAGAGGGGCTAGTGAGAGCCAACAGCCCAAAGAGGGGCAAAGATGATGATAGAGAAAGTACAGCCCAGGAGAGGAGGAGACTGACTGACAAAAGACTGAAAAGGTGGAGAAAAATGGAGGAAAGACTGTGGCTGAGGCCCACTGGATTATTTGATTGGTACACCTATGAAGCATGGGCATGGCTACAGGGGTGGCTGGAGGCTGTGATTAGCCCATAAGGCAATGGGTGCTCTTGGGAGCACATGTGGGCCAGGAAGGCCCACCCAGTGGGAAGAATTGATTGGGAACAGTAGGGTCCAAGAGAGATCTATGTATAAAGAGGACAGGTTGCAGCTGGATCTAAAACCCTTCCAAATTCTTTATTAACAAGATCAAGGTGTGGCAGATGAAAGCAAAGGGAAGATACCTTAAAGCAGGGGTAGGCAATGTTTTTTGGCCAGAGTGCCTAAAAACCCACAATGGCTACCTGGGAAGGTACTGGAGTGCTGGCATACCCCTCCTCCCCCCAAAAATGAGGGTTGGGTGGGGGGTACATGGCAGGGCGCACTGCATATTAGTATATTTAATAATCATAAATGTTGCTTTTGTTGTTGTGTATTCCTTTTTTGTAAGCATGTTGCAATGAGAGAGGAAAAGAGAGAGAAAGAGAAAAAGGATGAGACAGAAAACCAGACATGCACATGCACATAGAACCACATGTGGACAAATACAGAGAACCAGAACAGACACATGCGCACACATATCCAGAACCAGGCACATGTGTACACACACAGACGCACAGAACCAGACAGGCAGACAAATGCACAGAATGAGATGCATGGGTGTATAGAGCCGGGCTGCTTGGCCACTGGACAAAGTCCAGCCCACCAATACCCTGGGCCCACTGGAGCCTCTCTGCTTCCATGGGGAGTCAGCCCCTGGACTGGAGTGCGGCTGGCTGAGGCCCCTGCCCGGAGCCTGCCCATCCACTCATGTACCCCACACGGCTAAGCCCATAAAGGTGCAGTGCTCCTGGCATGGGGCAGCACCAGCCTCATCCTGGTTGGGGGGGATGGGCCGGGGCTGGATACAGAGTGGGTGGGAGACAGGTAGGCTCAGCTACAAGCCCTTCTGCAAGCAGCCCAGGCTCTGTGGTTGTCAGCAGCTACCCACAGCCTGGGCCAGCTTCAGCCAGGAGGCTACAAACAGCTGCTCTGGTCTCTGGGATCAGCTCCATATCGGTGGGTGCATGCATGCCTCTTAGCGGATGGTGGGGAAGGGGCCTGAGGCAGCGCAACCCCAGCATCTCCCCCACTGCCAAGACAGAGATGGTGACTGGGCTGTGGAGCCCAGCGCAGCTGTTTGTAGCCAGCTCAAGCTCTGGGCATCTGCAGCAGGCACCGGGCAGGCTGTAAACAGCTGCGTCAGGCTCCACAGCCCTGGCATCAGCTCCATGCTGGTGGCGACTGCATGAGCACCTCAGAGCAGACAGTGGGAGGGTTGTGCTGCCTTGGGCCCTATCCCCACTGTCCCTCTGAGGTGCTCATGCAGTCACCACCAGCATAGAGCTGATGCCAGGGCTGAGAAGCCAAATCCCTGTGGAGCCCAGTGCAGCTGTTTGCAGCCTGCCTGCTGCAGCTGCCCAGAGCCCAGGCTAGCTACAAACAACTGTGCCAGGCTTTAAAGCCCAGTCACCAGCTCTGTGCTGGAAGCTGTGGAGGACCCAGGGTTGTGCTGCCTCAGGCCCCTCCCCCACTGTCCACTCTGAGGTATGCATGCACCCGCCATTTTGGAGCTGATGCTGGAGCCCAGAGCAGCTCTTGCAGCCTCCTGGCTGCAGCCAGCCCAGGTTCTGGGTAGCTGCTGCCAACCGTAGAGCCCGGGCTGGTTGCAGCAGGGCTTGCAGTCTTCCAGCCACCTGCTGGGAGCAGCCCGGGCTCCATGGCTGGCAGCAGCTGCTTACAGCCTGGGTTGTGCTGGGCAAAGTGGCTTCGTGTGCCATGCTCCACATGCATGCCAGGGGTTGCTGACCCCCCCGCCTTAGAGATTGAGCAGTGCAAGAGCTGAGTTACCACCAGGGGGCAGGATGGCCACCCCGAGGGACTGGTCCTGTTACAGGCAGCAAGACCAGGAACTGAAGGAGAGATCCTGGGCATCTTAAATGGTCCCTGCCATCCCAGCTGATCTTCAGAAGCAACTGAGACTCTTATCTGTCATTTCTGAGCCTCCTGCTATGGTCAGCAGATAAGTAAGAGCTGCTTGTTATTCTAGTTTTGGCAGGTAGGTGCAGGGCCTGGGAGCTAGCTCAAGTGGCAAAAGTAAAGGTTTCAGCCCTGCTGGTGACCTGTAGGTCATTGTGATGCAGGATGGAATTTTGGTTTTTCTGATTGCTTTTATTATTGTTATGGTTATTGTTGTTGTTATTGATGATAATAAAACCTAGAAAACTGGATGTAAGACATTGTTCAGCTGATTTGGGTTGTAGCTGAAAAACTCCATAGCTGAGAATTGGCAGAACTAAGCTTGTTTGTGTAACCTGAAATCCATTCTCCTGGGTGTATGCATAACAATATAGTCTTTCCTTGTATGATCACTGCCCATCTTGGCTACAAGACCTCAGACTCTTCAGTGCACCTGATGGACTTTCTCTGGGGAGTAGATGTTGTCTGTAGGGGTCTTGCTTCATTGGCTGCAGAAGTCAGGTGTCCATTGAATGAGGCAGGAACAGAAGATCTCAAAACAAAGGTAATTGATATCTCTCAGATTACTGGCTTCTAGTCCAGCTTCTGTTCTTGTTTAAAGGGGAATGGGAAAAGTTACTTATAAAAAAAGTCCACTAATTGGCATTCCTCATTATCTGGGTACACAATTTGGTTCCTTGGAGTCTGGCATACAGTAGCACTCAGCATTCACAGCTGCAACTCTGCTTAGCAGAAACCATGTGTGGAATATATAGAGCTGTAAGAATGCAAACATTTTTAAAATTAGGGCCTCCTGTTTGTTTAAAATCGGTCACCCCCAAATTAGTGGATGCCTTTCATCTTGATCTCTCTCTGTCCTTGTTTCTCACCTGTGAATTAGTGACAATACTGCCACTCCCTCACCTCACAGGGGCATTGCCAAGGCAAGTTCATTAATGTTTGTGAGGCAATTGGAGACCATAGTGCAGATTGACTGAGGAAAGCCTGTGAGGAAATTAATAATTTTGTCTTTAGAGCAGAGTTTGAACAGTGTTCAGTAAAGAAGGTCTAAAGTCACATACTGAGTTATGGGGAGAAAACAAAATGCTGAATACTTGCTTATTATGAGAGCACTGTCCAACCTGTGCATTGGGTAAGGCTAGAAGCCTGGATAGAAAACACTATATGATCATGTAATTAATTAATCTGTCATTATACACATGCACAAGAGGGCCAAATTAAGGTTGGACAAGTGATCAATTTGGTCACTTTCTAACCTCTGAGGGCTTGGCTTTGCAGCTTGGCTTTATAGCATTTGCAGTCTAATCTCATCTTTAAAACTTTCTCCTTCGCTAAACTGTTCTGGTGCCCAGGGATTTTTAAAGTTTGTAAGTTTTTTCCTAATATCTCACCCAGTATTTTGCAGCATGAGGGTTAATCAAGTACTTCTTGCCCCACCTTCAGTGGACTTGGAGAACCATTGATCTCACATGTGATGTTCCTGTAACTACAGCCCTGAATGATCATGTCGTCTTTGCCACAGCACTGGTACCTGGCTGCTGTTCAGTTCCCAGTGCATTTCAGCTGCCTGCCTTTTCTGTAGAATAGCCAGCTATTTCCCATTTTGTATCTGGCTTCTGTGTGGCACTTTGCACTTGCCTTTGCTGAATGTTATCTTGTGCATGTCAGATTGCTTCTCAAGATCATTTTAAGTTCCAGTCCTGCTTTCAAAGTGTTTTCAGCAGCCTCCAGCTTGCTTTGCCCTCAGATTTTAAGAGTATTCTGCAGTGAAGGGTTCCTTATTCTCCCGAAGGGAGAAGGAACCAAGAGAATGCTGCAAAGCACCACTCCTCTCCTTCTATCTTGGGCTCCTCTGAAAAGTGTCCCTGCCCTTCAGGGCTAGTCACCTACAATAATGGCAGAAATCTGACATTTGGCTTTAGCTCAGGGGCGGGCAATTATTTCAGGCAGAGGGTCACTTACTGAGTTTTGGCAAGGCATCAAGGGCCGCATGATAGGCAGCCGGGGCAAATCAATATTAATTTTCTAAATGTTTTAGGGGCCCTGCGGGCTGGATAGATTGGCCTGGCGGGGCACATCCAGCCCACAGGCCACATTTTGCCCACCCCTGCTTTAGCTCATTCAGCACTAGAGATAATGGCTTTGCTGCTGCTGTTAAGGTCAGGACACTTACAAGGTCCCAGAGAACAATTCAGAGTCCCTGCTGATCCCTGAACTTCACTCAGTCAAGCGCAAGCAGCTGGGAAGGAGGTGCTACCAGGTGGCTGCTGCTGTCTTTGCTCTTCTGAGTGCACAGAAAATGACTGGGCTGCTGAGAAGCCAAATCCCTTGCAGTTGTGTCAGATAAGGACAGACTCCCCTGCTTCAGGTAACAGGGTCCAAGTCCTGCTCTCCCTGCAGCCAGGAGCCTGGGGACTGCATCTCACCCAACACGTATTTTACTATTCTCTCTTTATTCACTGCTGGCAGAATTTCACCAACATCCATTATCTTAGCTACTTGCCTATTAGCATCCTCTTTAAGCACTGATGGGTTTGGATTAGCTGGGCTATTCCCTTGTCCTTCAACTCAGGCACCTACTATGGTCAGGCGAACTAAGATGCCCACCATCTTTATTGCCTTTATTAACCTACAGTCATTGCTCGTCTGTAGTGAGGGTGTATCCCAGGTCCCACATGGCACAAGACATCCTGTCCACACAGCCTAGGTAACATCTCCAGGCCCCCAGACAATCCATCCATTTTGTGTCCTTGTCTTCTAGCTGGGGGTCATGGCAGTACAGGCATCCTGTTATAGGGGAAGGACTGCAGAGCTATAGCAAGCACAGAGCTAGGGAAGGCTTGGCAGCCATATGAAATGGAGTTGCAATAAAGCATTGCCCTTTTTTCTTTCCAATGGCAGATACCATTGTGCTGTTTGTCCTGGAACAAGCCTGTTAATTTCAGATTCATCCATAATTTAATTTGTTCCCCCAAAGTGCTTGTGATTCCCTCCAGCTTGGCAGTGCTGCCCAGCAGGTGTTCTCCAAAGCTGCAAATGCAAAATATTGATAGGAGCTGGATGCAGAGCAGCTTCCTGCAGGGAGGTATTGTACTTGATCCCTCTCCCTGTAGACTTATGAATAACTATTCTCCACTGACAGTTTTTAGCTTGTTTTATATTGGTTATGCTATCCAGGGCCTTATCCCTCCAACTTCCACATGAAAACATTGCACTGACACAGATGCCTTCCTAAAGAAAGAAATCTTGTTTGCCTTATAATGTGATTCAAGATACCTTTACTGAAGAAAGGTGTGTTCTCACTCCTGCTATGAGCAGAAGGGGTTGCAGAGTTCTCAGTGCAGCCAAGCCTCTTAGAGCCCCTTTCTCAGTATTGACAGAGTTATTCATCATTTCATAGATTTCATAGACATTAGGGCTGGAAGGGACCTCGGAAGATCATCGAGTCCAGCCCTCCATCCAAAGGGCAGGAAGTCAGCTGGGGTCACAGGATATCATAGGATAAGATAAGCATCCGATTTACTCTTGAAGGAGTTCAAGGTACGGGCTAAAGAATCCCATGTCTCTCAGCCTATCATTG
>NW_017728947.1:75946376-75967286 GCF_001723895.1 Crocodylus porosus
GAGCCTATAAGGATGCTGCAGGTTTTTCTTCCCAAGGTAGAGAACCTTGCATTTTTCGGTGTTAAACTTCATCAGGTTCTCGTCCACCCATTTGCTGAGCCTGTCCAGGTCAGTATGGACCACCTGCCTGTCTTCTGGTGTGGTTGCTTTGCCCCAAAGTTTGGTGTCATCGGCAAACTTGGCCGGTCCGCTTCTGACTCCAATGTCCACATCATTAATGAAGATATTGAACAATATGGGTCCAAGGACAGAGCCTTGGGGGACCGCACTGGTTACAGGACACCATGACGATTGACTTCCATCAATTACTACCCTCTTGGTCTGACCATGGAGCCAATTTCCCAGCCAGCGGATTGTGGTGGACCCAAGGCCACAATTGGCCAGTTTCTCCAAGAGGCGATCATGGGATACCAGCTTGAAGGCCTTTTTGAAGTCAAGATATATGACATCAATCTCTTCTCCCTTGTCCAGGTGATAGGTCACTTGGTCGTAGAAGGAAATGAGATTGGTTAAGCAAGACCTACCTGCAACAAACCCATGGTGGCTATCCCTTAGGATGCTGGCGTCGGCAAGTCCATTAAGGATGGCCTCTTTAATAAACCATTTGGGTATATGGTATAGAGAGCAATGATGGGTTAGGCAAATTAGCAGCCTCAGCTGTCCATCGGAGTTGTGGTTTTTAATCTTCATACCATGAAAAGGCTGAGGGGCTCCACCTGGAGTAGGGATCCATTTATGCTAGGCGCTGTACCAATGTGTGAAGACACGGTCCTTGGCCAAACAGTTTGCCATGTGAGAAGACGAAGCAGCACATGGGAAGATGGAGCTGATCAAATACAGACTGCGTACACCATTGCTGGGGGCCCAACAGATGACACTTTAAGAGTGTTGATGTTTAGGGTTAGCGTATCTGAAAATTAAGTTACTTCAAGGTATCTGAGGTTCAGCAAACTAAACCTGAGGAACTCCAACCCAGTGCCACATTTGGAAAAGTAAACTTCAGTCTCTGCACTGCAGTTCCTCATCTCTAAAATGGACTAGCGCTTCCCTACCTTCTGGGAGATTTTACATGGATAAGCAGATATCAGATGATAGGGTGGAGAAGGCTATATATTAGCACCCGATACTTATGACCGGTCTTCTCCTTCAAAGCGGGATTTTTCTTACACCCATTGCTAATGAAAACAGGGGAACACAGTGCTTAGGGGTGCTGTTCTAGATGTCCCTGAAACTCCCCTAATGTGTTTTAGTCCTGATTTCTATCTGTTATTCCAGACCTGATCCCCAATCAGCTCTGCCAGTCTTCACAGCCCTAAACTGTAGGATACTACTATTAAAATTCACTTTCCCCAAGCTGGTAGCCTAATACCTCCTGGTTACCTCAGGGCTGCACTGTAGGCTTCTTCTAGTCTGATCCTCACCTTCTTGCTTTGTGTGCCACCGAGGACTACAGAAGCCTCTAGCCAGCCCAGATCAGGGAAATGCAAAATGACACAGTCTTCACCTCCATACAGTTCCCTGGACCCCAAACACAGTGCTGGCACAGAGATGAATTGGGCCCATGTTGAATTTATTTTTAATGGCATTTTTAGCACAGAACAACAAAAACAAAAGTCTCAGACAACTTCAACATCCCAGGCCTTCCGCTGCTCCTATCTGGGGATGGTCAAAGGGCAGCTGTGAGCAGGTAAGATCAGAGGTGCTTTACTTCTTGGACACAGCCCTACATCAGGCACTACCTAGAGTCTTCTGGGCAGCATGGATTAGTACTGGCTCTGGAAGTGCTATACCAGCCCTTAAATTATGGTCTGGGAATCTGATACCCTGGGTTATACTGGTAGCTCTGGGAAGAAGAATGGGTTAATAGAAGAGTCAAGAGGAGGCTGGATTCTTAGTTCCAGCTCTTAGAGGGAGCACAGTCTAGTGGGTAAAGTGTAGGGACTAGGAGTTAGATCTCCTGGGTTTGTTGGGCTTCCTCTTTCTGGGTGGGCTTGGCACTCAGGACCTTCTGTACCAGTGATCTGGAACAAGTGGCACAAGCATCCTGTTGTGTCTTACTGTGTTTTCCTTGTACTGTCCCTTTAAGGCCAAAGCCCTCCTGGTCAGCACTGCAGGGTTCACTTTACTTCTGGCAGTTTTACAGCACTGGGGACTCCATGTTCTCTGCTGTGAGGAGCCAGAGGCATTCTTGGTTCCTCTCCCTCCACAGGACTGGAGTGGGTCAAGTCAGAGGCAGAGCCAAGTGTAAGATCTGTATGCATATACTGATGCAACTGTTAAGATCCACCCTGGATATGATTCCAGAGAGTTATAATAATAAATGTTAGTTCAACATAGCGGTGACCAGAGTGTTGTTGTTGAACCCACAACTTAGCATCTGGCAACAAGGATGGGATCCTTTGCTGACAAGACACCCCTAGATTGTGGGATACCATTCTGAGACCAGGCTGTGTGTGAGATCAGAGGGAAGGTTTTTTTCTGTATTATTTTCTCTCTAATATGGCTGATGTTAGTTAAAATAGCCACATTGGTTCACATAGAAGAATCTGATGTGAGCCAGCTGACTTCTTGGGACTCTTGTGCTGAGAGGCTATCCTATTACCTGGAAGCCAACAAAGTGGAAAATCCAGCACAGAAGTGCGCGATCCTCCTGACAGTCTGTGGCGCTAAAACATTTGCCATTGTTCATTCCTCACAGCATCTGTCTTACCAAATGCTAAGTCTTATGCTGAACTAATTGCCCTGCTAAAGGCACATTTTTGCCCAAAGCCATCTGTTACCCTGTAGAGATTTCATTTTTTTTTTAAACAGAACCAAAAGTCCAGCAAAGGCATAGCAGATTTCCTGGCTGAGCTCCATCGCCTTGTCGAATTTTGTGAGTTTGGGGATCTCCTGGATGGCCTGCTTCACAACCGTCTTATTTGTGGGGTTCAAGATGAAACAACCCAACAATGTTGCCTGCTCTTTGAACCAAATTTGACCTTGGCTACTGCACAAGAAAAAGCCTTGGCAGCTGAAGCAGCATCCTATAATGTGAGAGAAATTTGCCAGGTTTTCTCCAGCAATGTCCACTTACTCCAAAAAGATCAAGAATCAGATCATCACCAGAAAATTCAGCAGATTATACCCTCACCAACAGCACCATGCAAGCCAGTTAATCCACAGACATGTCTGAGTTGTGGCAGCCAACATAGAGGAAGGGAGTGCAGGTTTAGGGACGTGGAGTGTCATGCCTACAAGAAGAAGGGCTGCACAGAGAGGGTTTGTTGCTTGAAGGCCACTGCTGGGACACAAAAAGACTGTGGCAAATGTATTCACTCCCAATCCACTCACAGATTAGAATCCTCCCCAGGATGTGAGGTATAAAAACCATATTTGATTCAAAGTGTTGGTGTTGTTGAAACTCAAGCTTCTGAGATGATTGCAACTATAGTAATAAATGGAGAGAAGTGCAAAATAGAAGTGGACTTGGGTTCAGGAGTATCCCTCATAGATGAAAACACATACTTCCAGTTGTTTCGGCACTCTCTCCCCAAGTTAGTGAAACCTGAGTGTTGCCTGCGTGACTTCAATGGGCAGATTGTGGAAACTTTGGGTAGCTGCAGTGTCACTGTCCAGTATGGATCTGTTAGACAGCATCTATCCCTCATTGTCACTAAGGGTTCCCGCAGAAGTCTTCTGGGGAGAAATTGGTTCTCACTATTGGGAATCAGTATGCAAGATGTACACAGTCTCTGCACAGAAAGTCTGGAAAGGCTTGCAAGAGAGTTTCCCCAGGTATTCTCCAAGGAATTAGGAACTTACACTGGTCCACCTGTGACATTCCAAATGGATCCTGCCATAACCCCTATCTTTATGAAGGCTCAGACTTACCTTTCATGTGGCTGAAAACTGATGCAGAATTAGATCAGCTTATCGTGCAAGGGGTCCTTGAGCCAATTGTACATACAAGCTGGGCCACACCAATTGTTCCTGGTTTAAAACCTAACAGAAGTATTTGCATCTGTGGGGATTGTAAGTGTACTGTTAATAAAGCACTTAATCAGGATCCGTACCCAGTGCCTCCCATTAACCAGTTACTGTCTGTTCTTGCAGGAGGGAGGGTTTTTGCCAAACTTGACCATGCTCAAGCCTATCAGCAATTGACAGTGGATGACAAGGATGCTGAGGCCCAAACAATAGTTACACACTGGGAAGTGTCCGTGTCAAGCACCTCCAGTTTGGAATTTCTGTGGCACCAGGTATTTTCCAGCAGTTCGTGGAGAAAATGCTAGCAGGAATTCTCAGGGTTGTTCCATACCTTGATGATGTGTTGCTTATGGGACTGTCTAGAGAGAAACTCACTGAGAAGTTTTACAGAGATTTGATAAAGCAGGTATCAGAGTAAAAAGAGAGAAATGTGAACTGGGAGTTTCCAGTATCAACTTACTGAGATATCAAATTGATGCTTCTGGCATTAACCCAGTTGAAGACAAGGTAAAAGCAACACATGATGTCCCTATACCAAAATGAAGACAGGATCTTCAAGCATTCTTAGGACTTCTCAACTTTTATAACATCTTTTTGAAAGACAAAGCCACCATAGCAGAGCCCCTTCATTGCTTACTGGATAAAGTAGCTCAGTGGACGTGGACTTGCCAGCACAATGAAGCCTTCCAGGGTGTCAAGAAGTTGCTGACATCAGACTCTGTCCTTGTTCACTGTGATGAGAAGAAGCTTCTGTCCATTACTTGTGATGTCTTGCCATTTGGTGCTGGTGCTGTCCTTAGTCACACCTTGCCTGACGGCATGGACGCACCCATTGCTTTTTACTCAAGAACAATGACTTCAGCTGAGAGGAATTACATACAGATTGATAAAGAAGCATTGGCAGTCATTGCAGGAGTTAACAAATTTCACAATTATGTTTATGGCCACAAATTCAAAATCCAAACAGACCATAAACCCCTTCTTGGAATTTTTACTAAGGACAAACCAACTTCTCCCATTTTATCTTCTTTTATAATAATAAATAACTGTTAGTTCAGCACAGCAGTGTTCAGAGTGTTGTTGCTGAACCCACAACATATCAGTTCCCTTGTAAGCAAGTCTACCAAGGGCTCTCCATTTTTTCCTGGGGTCTGTGCAAGCCCTGGCACTCAGTGTTAGGTGTTTGGTGGAGAATAAAAATCTGCTTGGGAATTTCCCCAGTAGGGCTTAGTGAGGAGTTCAGAGAGGACAGCAAAGGGAGTCCCAAGGGCTTACTGCTCACACGTACACACCTGAGCAGTCGGCTCTGCTTCCCCTGCCTCTCTGGAATTTTCTGCAGTTCCTGCAAGCACTTCCTCCCCGCCTCCCCAGCCTCCTTTGAGGGTCTGAGTTTCACAGGCAGCGCGGGGTTTTTTTCTCCTTCCCCCGTTCTGCTGTTTTGTCTCTGTAGAAACCCATCTCACCACTGTTTTTAAACCACTCGAAGGTGTTGGGGTTTTTCTGGGCTATTTTGAAGCTCGTTTTCCCAGATGCATTTTTTTTTCTTTTGAATGCAACTCTTCTCTTCATCTAAAGTTTCCGCCCATGTGACTTTCAGCTTGCGTCCCCATATATTCTGAGAAACCACAGAGGGCCAGAGCCTAAAGACACTGACATATTACTGCAGAGTGCAATTACTCTGTGAGAGGAGAGACACCGGGCAGGACCAGGGCGCACAGCAGAGAAAGTGATACTGGGCAAGGGAGAGCGACAGCCTGCCAAAGAGACAGGCTGGGGGACAGAGGCAAAGAGATTGCTCAGGGGAGAAAGAGGAGGACACAGGAGTGGGGAGATTAAAAGCAGAAGACACCAAGAGTACAGAGGACAGAAAGGAAGCCAAAGAGGCCTTGGCAGAGGGAGGCAGGAGCCATGCCCCATAGCTCGGACAGCAGTGACTCCAGCAGCTTCAGCCAGTCTCCCCCACCCAGCAAGCAGGTAACATTTTGAATTGTTTGCTTCTGGGCTCTCCTCTTCAATCACCTCCTGGGGGGCAGAAAGCAGCTGGCATTGGAGGGGATCCTCAGTGAGGGCTAGAGACATGCTCTCATCCACTGCACAAGAGGCAGGGCTTTCTAGGAACCAGCCCAGGGAGAGGCGCAGAGAGCTCTCTTGCAGGGGCAAGCTCCAGACCAGGGATGTCAATAACTGAACAGAACGAGAAGGAACCTCATTAGACCAGAGCACCTGAAGGCTTATGAACCCCCTGCTGCTGGATGTGGAGGCACAAGGCATGGCCACAAAGCATTCAGCCAACTCGGAGACCCCTCAGGGGTCAGAGTCTGCCCTCCCCCCATATAATCAGGATCTTTTGATGAATCTGAATCCTTCCTGCCTCCCTTGGAGGTTGCTGCCCCTATCTGCTCTTTGTACGTGCTCTGCTGTTAGCTGCCTTAAACTCTTCCTCAGTGAGTGGTGTGTGATGGAGGAGTCCTGTGAGTTGGCCTCTTCCATATATCTTTCCATCTGCCCTGTAGCATGCCTGCCATGGCCTACACTAGCTTCATTTAACATGTATCCCCAGTATTTCTGGCCCCTCTGAATATTTGTAATGTTACCATGCATTATCTGCCAAGTGCCAACAACATGGCATGGGGCAGGAGAGCCGTCACCCTGAGGAACTCCCAGACAGGCCCTGGGCAGACAGACCCAAGCTGGCATGCAGTGTGCTGGATGAGAGAGTGGGAAAGAAGGAAAGCAAGCAAGCACAAAGCAATCAAGGGGGAAGTATTCAAGAGGCATATTGGAACAGAGCTTGGTGTGGCGTGGCAAGAGACCAGCCAGCAGACCTGCCAGAGGTGGAGTTAGGAAGGCCCTGAAGGGAAGGGCAAGAAGGTGAACTGTGATGAAATGGAAAGATCACAAGGTGGGGGGTAGGAGGATGTGGACAGATTGGTAGGCCAGAGAGAACTTTAGTGGCGGCATTTCCCTGGTAAGAGGGAGGGGGCGGGGTAGATGTCAGTGAGCCCAGTGAGGCATCAATGCCAGTATCTGGGGAGGAGATGAAAGGGTCTGGAGGGAGTTCTAGCTGTCAGGGCAGAGTGGGAGGGTGCCAGCTCAGCAGAGCCTGCTGTGAGAGGCTGTGAGAGGCTCATGTCCCAGGCCACGAAAAGCAAAGCCGTATCTGTGTAACTAGTGCAGATATGACCTGGAACATTGCAGCCTGCTCTGAGCCTTATGTGATCAGTCATGAGAGACTAAAATACAGGAAGCTCAGAGAAAGCAGCTGCAACAATCAGGAGGCCTGGAGGAACCAGGTTCTGGGAAAAGATGATAAAGCTGAGCTTATCTAGCAGGGCTGAGTGGTGGCCGTCCTGGGGCTAGAGGAGATGAGCTGGTAGGTTTGGTCTTTCACTTTTGTGATTCTTCAGACCTGCACCATGGAGCCTGTGGATGGTTCATTTCCCTGTTCTGTGAGAACATGGAGGGTCATAGGCTTGCCCCAGGGTTGGGATGTCAAGGGCCTTGTAGGGAAGGGGAGCACCCCTGACCTGGTCTTAAGCTGATGCTGTGTGTCAGATGGGAGCGCATGTCTTATGGAGCAGGGGAGAGGCTGGCGTGATCTCTGCTGAGAGGAATGTTGGCTCAGGGCTGTTCTGTGCTGCCCCCGCATCCCCGCCCCTGTGCCTCTGTGGGAGTGGAAGGGAGGCGATGCCCATGTCATTCCCAGGCTCTCTTGTGTTTCAGGACTCTTCTGACGACATGAGGAAAGTCCAGAGACGGGAGAAGAACCGCATTGCTGCCCAGAAGAGCCGGCAGAGGCAGACTCAGAAGGCAGACACGCTTCACTTGGTAAGAACCTCCCTCCTCAGCCTGTCCCAGATCACTGCATGCACATGTTAGGGAATGTACTTCAGCACTAAGGAGTGCAGCAGAGCTGGGCTTTGGGCCTGGGCCACCGTAGGGTGCCTTCGACAGCATTAGCAGTAGCTGGAGAGCGGGGGCTAGGTAGCTTAGCCAAGCGGCCAGAAGATTTCTTTCCAGATGAACTGCGGGCACTATTGGACATCTCCTCAGGGGATGCCCTCCTCTAGGCTTCCCCTCCTCAGTTTGTTGCACTCTTGTTTGTGGGCCTGTTGAAGCCAATGGAAATTTTGCCATTTGCTTCAATAGCAGCAGAGTGGAGCCGTTTTTCTGCCCTTTGCATCGCTGCTGTGCCCTGAGCAGATGCCTCGATTGAGCTACACACAAAGGTCATGTTTTTCCCTGACATCTGCCTGTCTTTCCAAACTGTGTGTGTGCCCTTTGGGCCTGGCCACAATGAAGATCACCTGCCCATTTCCTCAGTGTGGTGGGGTCACTCCAATTCCAGCTTCATGCATTCCCACCCCTTCCAGCTCCCCAACAAATACAGCGAACCACCCTTTTGCCACATCTTGTGCCCTGTGGACCTCACTGTCATCTGTTTGTGCTGAAAATCACCCATGTAGGCCACCTTTTTACCCACTTCTTAATTCAGGTCCAGATTTTTACCTCTTATCCTGAAGTTGTCAGGTTACTTTTGTGGCCTCTTGTGATAGATGCTGTCAATAATTTTTTAAAAGCCAGAAGAGTCAGGGCCAGACTCTTCTTAGCTTTGAACCTCATGCAATTACTCATCTCCACAGGAAGAGAGTACAGAATGCGACCAGTTTGACTCACTAGCATTTTACCTTCCCTTTGCCCTGGTGTAAATTGATGTTGTAATGCACAGAACAGTACAGAATCAAGCTCTAGTGCTAGAAAAGCCCAGGTAGGTCTCCTTCAATCCATTTCCTGGGTCTACATTGGCTAATAACCCATTGTAAGCTTATTATTGTTTTGTCCAGTTTAATCTTAAACATCCCCAGTGGAGGGGTTGCCACCACTTCCCTTGGGAGACAATACCAGAGCTAAATACTTGAAGTGTCTGGAGGCTTCCCTGACATCTGGCATAAATTCTGCTTCTGTCTCACTGTTACTTAGTCATCCTATCCCATCTCATCCCCCCCATGCAGTGCCCTAGCAACAAAGTTTGGCGCTGGGGCAAAGCCTGCAGTAGCAGCCTATCCTTGCCCCACGGGGGACACATGCCCACACCCCATACTTGCCTGGGAGTGCATGCAGTGGGAGGAGCTGCCCTTTCCACATTCCCGTGCCCCTCAAAATGAGCTGCTCGCGGCTCCATCCCATGCCCTGCCCAGGCTGGGCAGTGCCTGTTGGCGCCTCTTTGCTTCTGTGCCCAGAGGGGTTGCCCTGCTCCCCCCCACCATGGCATTGCCCCCATAGAACTGCCTCTGTGTGGCTCTGGGCAGGCAGCAAGGCCAGCAGTTAGGGAGTATGGTCATAGTGGAAGAGCCTGACTCCTTTTCTGTCTGTATTTTGATAAGTGAAATCTTATGTGCATATGAGAGATACTGCCTCATCCTTCTGAGCAGAACTCAGCTATTGATGAAGGTTCAGCAGTTTACTGCTATGTCCGGCAGTGGTGTAGATTGTCTAGCATCCTTCAGGAGGGAAGGCCCTTTAAGCAGGGTACAGTCAGGACTCTGCTCAAGAAAATTTCCACCATCCTTAATGCTCTTTATGCTCTCCATGTGCCCCCACTCTGGGGAGAATCTAGGAGAACTTGATGTTTGAACAGCTTTTATTGCATCCTGCTGGTCCTCATTTAGACCTGGGTATAAGACAAAGGGGTCTCTCCTTATTCATGGTGCTTTAGAGGTGGACACTGCCCTAGGCTGATTTTGTTAGCTGTGTCATCAGCCTGCAGTACCCACAGGCCAGGCTTTAGGGTAACTTGATCTGCCATAGGCAGCAGATGGGGTGGCCTCTCTCTCTGTTTTTTACTTCTTCTCCAAGACATTCAGAGGATGGTGGCAGACAGGGACTCATCTCTAGGGTTCTCCTGGCCACTTTTCCTGGCAGAGAAAGTGAGACATCTGGCTTGCAGTATTACCACAATGCACATGACACTGATTTTACACACTCTGCTTTTCTGGTGCATGGTAAGCAGTACGCTTGGTAGCAAAGCAACTTGGCTTAGTCTAGGTAAGGCAGAATGAATGATAGCAAGCATGGAGACAGCTGGGGAAATGGGACAGAGACAAGAGACAAAGATAGATGTTAAATCTTTGCCAATATTGGTCTGGTCTTTGGATCCTATTAGATTCACCTACTGCTATGGGATCCCCAAGTGCTGTTCATCTCCAGGTGCCTCAGATTTGGTGAGTTTTCCTGGTTGATGTAAAATTTCACAGGTTAATCTGGGCCACTGTAAGCTTTGGGCTACCTTTTAAAAAGACTCAAAAACTCTAAATGATTCTGGATGCAGTGGCTTATTTCTGGAGTGGAGTGAGGTACCATGGGCCTATAACACCCAAACTACACCCTACCTCCTTAACAGTTGCTGGGTGCAGCTTTGATTATGATCTGTGAAGCATTCCACTGTCTGGAATCCAGTTATCTGAGTGGTCCCTTCTCCCTCTCTCAAAGTCCCGCTGCAGTAGTTAATATGTGTAGGTGCCCCACAAAGATAGCAATTTTTGTAAATACTGGCTATGATTTAACTAGCATGTGGTGCCTCAATAATGAGGTAAGGTACTGTAAAAAATCAGTCTAGTGCCACTAGCTATATCAACAACATGAACAGAGATGTGGAAGGTTTGCCTTGTCTGGGATGGTGGGGTAGGTGGGACGTGGAGAATGGTGGATGGTCATTCAAGACTATTCACGAGTCGCTGGCCTGGTGCCCTGGCTAAATTCCAACCAGCGCTCCAGCCCTCTGCCTCGCTAATTCCCCCACCCCTGGCTCAACTGGACACAGGGAACTTCAGGTCCTTCCCCAGACCATTGTGTATATTTCTGTGCACCTCAAAGCGCTGCACATTAGGGGTGCACTTTACAGACAGTATGGCTCAGAAGCTTCAGGAACTATTTAGACAAAGTCTCTATTATTATTATTATTATTATTACTACTGTCATCACTATCATCTCACTGATGCTGTGACTACTTTTTGTCCTCCTAAGACCTCAGTTTCTCTCTTTTCTTCTGGCATGTTTCTTCCCCTGCCCCTTTCCCCTGCCATCTATCTGGCTGCTTTCCCTGGGCCCTATCAGGAAGCAGTGAGTCTTCTCTTTCCAGGGCAATGACAGGTTTCCTGTGGCAGGTGGTTTTCTGGTTAAAGACGGCGGTTATTCACCACCCCTCCCCCTAGCTCCGGCTGCCTCAGGACTGCGGCTTGGGAGGTGTGCGTGCGTGAGAGGGAGCTGCAAGTGCCTGGGCGGGGAACACGTTGCTGTCACTTCTCGTAAGAAGCTGCTGGGGAGAAAGCAGGGCCAAGGGCTGACTTTCACTGGCTTAGTGGCAGGCCCCTGTCTGGCTGGGGGAGGGGGATTTGCCCAGGCCTTGCTCTGCTCTGGGTTTACAGGAAGCACGTCAGTTTGGAAACTCTCTGGGGCAGAGAGGGGAAGGGCTGCGACCCCCGCCCCCGGATCCTGGCTAGCTGTTCCCCAGTAGTGGCTTCGCCTTTCTGCCAGCATCAAGATGCTGTAGAGGCAGCCAGGCACTTCAGAGGTGCGGCGACTGAGACAGACCAGTTGATCAGTAAAGCCACCGCCACCTCTTCTTTCAAGTCTCTCCTCAAACGTGTCTGGTACAAAGCACACAGGAAACTGCAGCCTGGTAACCAACGGTTAGGCAGGTGCCGAGTCGTGATTGCTGCCCCAGCCTGGTGTACAGCTCTGCACATTCTCGCCCATCCCCCACCATACCTCCTCACTGCTTGTTTGATTTCTCCCCACTGTTATATTTTGTGCCTTGGATTGCAGAGGTGTTGGGGCAAAGGCTGCCATTTTCCTACATATGTGTACAATGCACAGCACGATGGAGCACTGACCTAGGCGCTTCTAGGCACTGCAAAACCAGTGAATAATCATAACAGAGATGGAAGCCAGGCCGCCCTACAGTCCCACACCCTGAGAATTAATCTAGCTACTCTCCTGCCACTGCTTTGCCAACCTGATATCTCCCTTTGTGCCCCCACCACTTCTCTGCCCACCTCCCACTCAGGATATCTTCACCCTATGCCCTGGTGGCTGATTTGAGTCTGGCTTGCTAATATAGCCCCATGCTGGTTTTCTCTCCTCAGGAGAGTGAGGACCTGGAGAGACAGAACGCTGCTCTGCGCAGGGAAATCAAGCAACTGACAGAGGAAATGAAGCACTTTTCCTCAATGCTGAGCTCCCACGAACCCCTCTGCTCCATCCTGACCTCGCCACCCCCGCCACCGCCTCACCCAGAGGTGCTCTATGCAACACACTCCTTCCACCAGCCCCACATCAGCTCCCCACGCTTCCAGCACTGAGCCAGCTACCAGGACACACAGCCTGCAGACTGCGCAGATGAAAAGCAGAGACCCATAGGGCTCATTCGTTGGTCCATTTGAGGAGCACAGACTGGTATAGCTATTCTTGGCCCTCATTTAAGCATATGCTGAGAGTGATATGTCCAGGACATGTCTCCTGTGCCCACGTGGGGGGATGGCAGGACACATCGCTGGGGCAGTGAAATCTAGGATTGCTGGGGATGGGGAAGCATGCGCAGAATGGCACCAAGCCCTTGGCTGTTGTTTGCTGGAGGACACTGGCATGGGTCTGGGACATAGGAACTTTCTCTCCACGTGAGCAGGAGGCTGGAGACTGTACCTGCAAATGCTCCAGCAAGAGGAACATGGGAGATGAGTGGAACCCAGAATGGGAACTTGTTTTGTTTTGTTTTTAAATAAAGAGTGAAAATGTTTAATGCTTTGTGTCAACACTTGGCCTGGTGTCCCTGAGGCCATATGTTCCAGGCAGGTTGGGATGCCAAATGGGTAGGCAGAACACTATGGGTTTTGGGAAAATGCACCTGCATGGAGAGCAGTGCCTGGGAGGGGTGAAGCTAGGCTCATATTTAGCCCAGAGAGCAGTGGCCTGGCCTCAGTGTTTGAGCAATGGGTTTGGTGTGCATATGAGTATGCATGAGCATGCCCCTGCCCTTACCTGCTGGGAAGCGCAAGGAAGGCCGCATGGGCTCTTCTTGTGAGAGAGACATTTGCCTGTGCTGCAGGGACAAAGATGGTTGGTAACCCTGCCACTCATATATATGCAGCTGCAGCTTTCTCCCCTGTCATGCCCCAGCTCTGTCACCTGCAGACCTGATTCCAGAATGAAAGCTCCTTACTGGTCTTGCTCTGTTGGAAACACAGAGCATAGGGAGCAAGATGGACTGTGTCAGCAGTAATGTGCTGCCAGGCAGAAAGCTGGCAGCCTGCCTGACACCCCAAACCATGTGTGCCACCTGCATGCCAGGCCAGCTGCTGCCATAGATTAGCTAATGCTGTTCAGTGTTTGCTACCTCATTTAAGGATATATCTGCAGTGACCCTCTCTCAGCAGGGGGCGTTGTGAGTTGCTTTGCTAAAGTGGGGTAGTACAGTACAGTGTACTGACACTGCACTGAGGACCTGAACCGAATTGGCTGGGCTGATTCCCTGGCGGTGCCACTGACGGGTACTATAGATAGAACTTGACCCCCTCTCCCCATTCCAAGGCCAGGAAGTTCTGTGAAGTTCCTCATTAACCCCCCTCACCCTAGAAGAGGCAGGGGATGTGGAAGGAATGTGCCAGAGGAAAAGATGTGGTTTCCATGGGTCTGTGGGGGAGGGAAGCTTCATTCCTGTGGCTGCTGGGCTACTTGTAGGGAGAGCTGGGTCCCTGCAGGAGCTGTGTCCGCATTGGCCAGCTTCCCTTACTCTGTACCACCTTACCTGTGCCAAGAATAGGTGCTGGCCTAGGGAAGATATGATGCCATTCCAAGAGTACTGGTATAGGCAAAGCTACCTGCTGTGATGGAGGGGAGAGTGCAAGGAAACAGAGCTATCCTATGGGCAGCAGTATGAGATGTGCAGCTGCACAGAAGTGGGGGAAGAGGGAGTGCGCTTAGGATGCAGTCATGCTAGTTCCCCAACCAGAAACAGGGTAGCTGTGTTGGTGTGATGTAGCCCTGCAGGACCCATTAGCTCTGGCCCTACAAGCTGATTAGCCTGTCTGCAATGCCTCCCGCAACAAGGTTATGTTCCTTCAGTTTTGGGAGCTAGCAGGCCTGGTGAGTCTGCCTTGCAGACAAACCCTTAAAGGGGTGACCTACTGCGTGGGGTCCAGGATATAAAAATCTCATAGCAGTGGAGTGTGGCCTTTTTCTTCGTACCCCTGCACAGGCCTCTGCAGGCTGGCACCGTGCACGTCACAGGATGGCGATGGAGTACCCTGCCTGATGATTGTACAAGATCTACCAAAGTAGGATACACCAAAAGGCAGCTGTAAATCTCCCAGAAGGCTTTGACTGAGTCAGTCTCAGAGCATCTAACTCACCCCTACCCCTCACACACAGGTCAAAATTCCAACCTAACCATTCATATAGCACTCCTTACCACTGCTAATTCTTCAGTGCAGGTCCTGCTTTGAGTTCCCCATTTTATGAAGATTTGTTTAGCTGGTGTTTATGTGTTATGTGGCTCCTTAAATCTGGGAAAGAGAGCAGCTGCAGCCCTAAAGACACCATTTTGTTCCTGAAAGCCATAGTGGTCACTATAGCCCCTTGTAGCTGGTAAGTGCTTTGGCCTATGTTGGGTTTCTTCCTGGAGTTTTCATTCTCTTATCCTTTAAGTCTGTGGGGCAGCTTTGTGTGTTGGTTTGCAAGGAAGAACATGCAGTTGGGTTACCACCTGCTCTCTTTGTGCACCCTGTGCAGAGAGCTATCAATTCTACCTCCTTACTGGAGGAGGGCATCAGAGCCATAGCAGAGGTTTCTGTTAGGTTAAAATACTTGCTAGGCTCATATGAAATTTCAGCCCATGTTAGCACATTGAGTGCTGTTTCACTGCTTTGTAATGCCAAACCTTGGTTTTAGCCCTGACCTAAGAAGATTCCCCCACCCACACCCTGCAAGGCCAAAAAAAGTGCTGCTGGACTGTAGGAGTCTGAGATTCTGCAGATCAGGTGTGGATCTACTGAATGATCTGCAGAACTTCTGGACTCCCCAATAGTGATATCTTAGGTTTATTACTGCAACTCAGAGTGGATATAAGTGATCAGTCTAAGACTCAAGAGTGGTTTCATGGCAATATGTACTTGTGGGGCCATGGCAAAGGCTATCAGTGCTTGCTCTCTGTCTAAACATAGGCTATTGCCTGCTCCTAGTGCAGCTGTCTCTGACCAGCAAGTGTATCTCCAAGCAGCTCCACATCCAGTAAGATCTGTCAAACACCAGCCAGCCTCCTTCTGTTTGAACCAGAAAAAGGGTTTTCCAATCTGACCTTCCCTCATCCTGGCCCTGTCATTTGATCTCTACTTACAGAAGAGATTTTCTATCATTCCCCATTCAGACCTGAGTGGTCAGTCAAAGGTCAGGTTCTTGTGGGTTTTATTGTCTAGGAGGAGACATTGATGTCTGTCAGAAGACTGACACAAACCTCTTTAGTTACAAAAAATAAAAACACAGTTCCTCTGAACAGAAAAGAAATCAAACAACTGGCAATAGCTTTTGGGCTAGCAGCTCCAATCCCTTTTTAGGCAGCAGCTGACCAAAGGCCCTCATTAGACCCTTCTCGAGGCTGCTATAGTATTCATGCTTCCTCCAGCTGTTTCAGGAACTTTTCTCTGTTCCTGTTCAAATTCCCTTTATTCTCTCAGTTACACCTTTGCTCCCTATGCAACCAATAACCAGCACAGTCCCTTGGTCTAGGTAGTTCAAATTCCTGTGTGGCCTTTCATATGCTTTTGTTTTGGATAGTGACATGTGCCTGTGTTTTTGTTTGGAGGCTGCTGCTGTTTCACCAGGGACATTAACTGTCTCTTACAACTGCCTTAAATGAATTTGCCCAACCCACAAGACTACTTCCTTTCTGTGTCTGTGTCTGTAGCTATAGACACTGCATAAGAGTAGCCTCCCGAATTTCTTAAAGCCACGTGGTCTTCTCCTTCCTTGCAGTGGATTGTCATGGAATGGAATTACAGGTGGAGAATTCCAAGTCCAATATCAGCTGAGGATGCACTAGTAGCTTAATTCTATTTTGATTAGAATAACTATCATTATCCCACAAACTGGGTGCATCTACATGTGCCTATTAATGTGCAGCAATAAGCTTATCACTCCAGAACTTATTGCTGTCTGGCACCCATTTGTACACAGTATGTTGAGCCAGGTTGCAGCAGTCCTGACTGGCAGGGGGTCCAAGGAGTCAGTCTGCCAGCCCAGGGTTGCTCCAACTGGGCTCAGTGTGCTGTGGAGGGGCTGGCTGGGGCACAAGTGTGCTTCAGTGCATGGCTAGCCAGCAGGCAGGTGCTGAACTGAAGCACTCTCCTGCCCCAGCCAGCTGGATCAGCATCTACACATATGCTACTGCACACACAAAAAACTCCAGAGCAGGGTAGTACTTAAACTCCAGAGCAGTTTTTACAAGTACTACCCTGTTGCAGTGTATTAGTTTTGTACACCCTAATAAGGGTGCCTGTGTAGATGCTAAGTTGTTTACTGCATGGTTAATTAGGCAACTGCATGGTAAACATCACATGTAGATGTGCCCACTGTCCCTCTGAAAGGTTCTCCTGATCCTATGTGCTTTAATGGAGTTGAAAGGTACGGTCAGATTGTTCTCCCTTATAATAACTCTAGATGCTTTCTCCTCTTAATAGTTGTCAGATCAGTAATGGGTGGATGGAGACGTAATACCTGCCGTGAGACCCTGTTTTCCTGGGGATGTGAGTGCTAAGGAGCAGGAGGCAGAAATATAAAGCAGCAGCCCTGTTTAAGGAACTCTTTTTCCAAGGGTCTGCACCTTGGTCTTTACAGCAAACACAAGCTAGGTTTAAATACTGGGTTTGTGCTGACACCTACTGGGCACAAGAACTATTCAGACATTGAAGGTTTTTTTTCTTCAGTCTGAGTTAGTCTGAAGTTCAGCCTGGCCACTGAGTAGCTGCTCCAGAGGGAGTTGGAGAGATCCAAGATCGGGGAGATATGTGAAGCATATTCTTTGTCTGCAGCTCTCTGCCTGTTGGTTGAGTCCCAGTGTGATCCAGGATCTATAAAAGTCTATTAACTGATTATTTCAGTGCCAGGGAGGATTGAAAGAGGGTCACATCTTGGGCTACTATGACATCATCCTAGCAAGTTTCTACAGCACCTGAAGAATCCAGTGGGTCTTACTCTGGATTCTCTCTGCACAATGGTTTTCCTTGATGCACACCCCTGGGCAGTTGACACAAATCTTACGTGGAGGGGACTGAGTGTCCAAGTGAATGTAGCTGGGGGAGATGATGATGAAAAAAAGCTTGTAGATCTGTTTAGGTCTGATCTTACCTGAGTTTAAAGCTTAGCATCCTCTGTTTTCCTGTCACATGGGAGAACATGGTTGATCTGAATGATTAGACACAATTAAGGAGGATTTTCATGAATTTGATTATGCACAAAGAACTGGGTTTGATCTTGCCCAACAGACCTTTGCTGACACAATAGCAAAATTACAGCTATGTGGTATGCTTTTGCCACAAATCTTAGACTAAGCAGGTTGTGGCCTGACCAATAGTTGGATGGGAGACCTCCAACCCCAAACAGCTGCTGAGGGGTGGGCATCTTATACTTTAAGCTGCACCTGCCTGTGGTGCTCCTTTGCTCTGGATTGTCACTCTCTGCATACTTAAATATTTGTATATTTTTCTCCTCTAATAAAACAAAACGAAGGAAATTGCTGAATGAAAACATGCTGACGCAGTGATTAGGGGGAAATTTGATGCTGGGAAACTCAGCTTTATACTTTTCCAGCAACCTAAACATACCCTCTCCCCACTCCCCCAGTCGCACATCCCACTGGGGCCTCCTGTGGCATATTCACATGGCAGTAAAGCATGTGACCCACTGTTTGGCAACAGTACCCCAAATAACGGAGAAAGAACTGCTTTCCCAGGCACATACTTGACATTCTGCACCATTGCAGATCCTTACTATTTGCATTTCAATGTTGCTTCTCCCTTCAGATGTATAAAGATAATGACACTCGGCTGCTGGGTTATGATTAAAGCGAGTGCTGGACAATAATACTGCCTTTTGCAATGCTGCCTCTTGCATCTCTATTTTGATGTATTATCACCTCCCCTCTCATTTCTTTCACCAGAGATACCAAATAGGGAAAGGAATATAGCAAGAGGTTCTCTTTCATCCCTTGTGCTAAGAATGTTGTGTCTGACCCAGCATGCCAGGTACACTGGGCACCTCTATGCCACCTCTGAGTTGCAGCCAGGAGCCAGCTTTGAAACCTGCCTTGTCCTCTTATTTGTGCTCTGTGGGAGTCAAACCCTGGAAGCAAGACCTTTTTTACCTCCCAAAAGGTGCATTAGAGTGGTGCTGAGTGCATACACCATACCACTCTTAGGTGCTCTGTCTCAAGATGTACTGAGTAGCACACTATGATAGTTACAGTACCTCATGTCTGAGATGCAGTGTGCACAAAACTGGAGCATGGCATACATGCAGCACAATCCAGGATTAAGTTCTGTCACTGTTCTCTGGTGTCCTGACCCTGAAAAATTGTTTGGACCAGCCCCCAGCAGCAGCCAGCAGCATCTACTGAAAGGATGCATCACAATGCTGCCTGATGCTGACCTGAAAGTAACTTTGCTGGATTCCCACACAGCAGCACCTAGCTCTGCTTGTCAGTGCTGTGTGAAGGCAGCTATATTCAGTGTCTCTGTGGGAAGGCAGGGCTACTTAGCCTGGGTGCAGTGCTTCATGAATACAACAGTGTTGCTTCCCCTTTGGGAGGTAACCTCAGGGTCTCAACACTCTTGGCAGATGCAGCAGGACCCTGCCTGGTGCTGATTCAGCTCTTCAAACGTGGGATAGCAGCCCCATTGAGGGAAGCACTTGGGGACACCACGGTACAACTATCTCCTCTGTGGGAATCCATATTCATGGCATTTACATGGGACTGGGCCCATGAGGATTAGCTCTAGCACTCAGCCTGACCACAGTACTGTCCTGTAGCAGCTGCAATAACTGGACACAGAAGTGGTGTAAGCAGCTGCCAGTTTCATAAATCTGTGAACATGTGAGGTTGTGACCTAGAGTCTTCCTGCCAAAAACTGGTAGCTTTAGGCCCCTGATGCTTAGCTGTACTCCAGGGTGCAGCATGGAAGTAGCAGAGACATGTCCACATGTGTTCCTTCTTTCATATCCTTTCAATTCCCTTCTGCCAAACCAATAGCTGTAAAAGTAACATCTTCCACCCACTTAATTAAAACAATGGCCTTTAAGAATCTGGCTCTGGCCCTGGCAGTGGTCTACAGCATCCAGGCTGGGACTTGTCAGCACAAGAAACCTGCACTGAGATTTACCTCCCAAAAGGTGATTAAAGAGGCACAGCTGTCATCAGGCTGAGAAGCTAAGTATTGTCCTGGATCAGAGCTGCTGAGTGGGTCAGAAACAAAAAGCGTGAAGAAACAATTAATTCTTTTCACAATAAGCAATTAACAGCAGGTAGCCTCTGGGTTCTGCACTATGCCCCATATTGTTTAGTGTTTGGTTGTGATCCAGAAAGGGTTTGAGCAGTGAGATAGCAAAATGCATAGATGAGCTAAGGTCTATTTAGATCATTCAGGACTATGGTTGATGTTGTGATTTCAGAAAGGCCCAACAGAGCTCCATGGAAGCAGAGGTGAACACAGTTGTGTATGTACATCTCCAGGCAGTTTTAGCTGCAGTGTACTATGATGACATGTCTGAAGATGCATACACCAGCCAGGGGTGGAGAATGAGCTCTGTTTGTGCTGCTTCCCACATAGGAACACAGCTACTGATTCAACCAAGGCTGTGTGAGGCAGAATTGAAAGCATGTTGCGTTTCTTCCCAACTCCCGCACCAATCTTTCTCTCTTTCCAAAGTCCCACTTCTCCATACTCTCCTCTGCCCTGGTTTTCACTCCAAGATTATGTTAAACTGGAGACTCTCTGTGAAGGGATTTTGCCATACTATTTGGTCAAGCATTATGCACATTTCTAGTCAAAGATCCATCTAGCTGAATGGCTCATTCATTAAACAAGCATGGTTAATTTGTATCAGTTTCTGTAGCCAAAAGCACACAAGGGAGTGATACAGCAGCATCAGGCCTGGGCACCTTTCACTCCATGGCCCAAATGACTAGATATCTCTTTTACTATGGGGTGAAGTCTCTGGCACATGTGTGGGGTGGGGCTAACTGGGTGCCACTGGAGCATTAGCAAGAGGTCTTAATCACTCTGCCACCTTACCATGTTTCTAGCACTCATTAATAATTAGCTAATACCAGCTGCAGCCCCAATGGAGCAAGCGCTTTTTTGTGTTGCCAGAACTGGCAGATGTGACTTGATGAGATAATGGAATGGAGAGTAAGTAAGAAGAGCTTGTTTTTACAGAATCACATTTCTGATTACACTTGAAAGGTTAGCATGAGAATCACGGATTGGAGTTATTGTGGGGTTTTTTAAACTTTTCAACTTTGCATTACCTTGACAAGAACTTGCCACGGGTGGAGGGACTAGCAGCAGGCTTTGGGCAGTGGAGCACCAGCAACCTGTTCCTGATCAAACCCGAAGTGCAGTTCTGTGTAGCAAATGGCATGTATATAGAACCAATAGGCTTGCACACTGACAGCTCTGGGCTTTCAGGATTAATTTATAACCCTGATCTTAGTTTTGGCTTGAATCTAGACTGTGGCTGAGGGTTGCTTTTAGTTGGCTCTTTTCAGCTCTTTTGAGCTAAGCAAACAGGCCTTGATGAAACTCCATGTCCTTGTATGGCACAGAGCAAAGCAGATGCTGTCCTTGTACTCCAAAGCACATGTGAGCAGAGGCCCTGCATATATATATATATATA
>NW_017728947.1:75967386-75969804 GCF_001723895.1 Crocodylus porosus
CCTTCCCGGGCCTCTCTGCGCTATCACCCAAGAGCATCCCATTGTCAGCGGACAGGGACACAGAGGCAAAGAACTTGTTGAAGAGTTCTGCCTTCTCTCGCACGTCCGTCACCAACTGCCCTGCCCTGCCTCGTAGGGGTCCAATGTTACCCCGAGACTTCTTCTTACTACCTATATACTTGAAAAAGGTCTTTTTGTTATCCTTAATCCCAGAAGCTAATCTGAGCTCCAGTGTTGCTTTCGCCTTCCTCACCAAATCCCTACAAGCTCAGATCAGGGAGGTATACTCCTCCTTTGTCCCTGCCCCCTGCTTCCACTGCCAGTACGCTTTTTTCTTTGCCTTCAGGACAGCCTGGATATCCATGCTCAGCCATGAAGGTTTCTTGGACCCTTTTCCAAGCTCTCGGTATAGCCCTATGGACTGAACACAGTGGGTCTCAAGATGTGAGGGATTAGGCAGGGAATTGGCCAGTCTAAACAACGTGGGCTTAAATGCAGTCCTAAGGGATGCCCAGCTATGCACTTGTTCCTTTAAGCCATTTTGCTGAATCAGTGGCCCACTAATAAGATGGTCCTGCGTTAGCAGGATGTCACTGCCTTGTGAATGCAGGATCAGGATCCCTGGCACACACTGCACATCTCAGGCTGTTTACCTTACACACATGCCACCCAGCACCTCCACTGGACAGGTCAAGCACTTAGCATGTTTGAGTCTTGTTGTGAAGTGCTACTCCAAGCTCTACTGTGGGTACGCAATCTTCTCTAGCAGGAGAGAGAACTAATTTCTTTGCCATTAAGATCTCCTAATTCGCAATGAAGGCAGGCCCTGCTTGTGTAACTTGTTATGTTGCAAGCCAGTAGCCTTTGCTCAGTCATTGTTACAAGGTTATTTATAGACCTATTCTGTGAGAAGGGCCTGCAAGAGTCAACTAGTTCTACCCACTGCATTAGGGCAGGATTGTCTGTTCCTACACCAGACCAGACTCTTGCCTATCCAGCTTAATTTCAAAAACCTCCAAGAAGGAGATCAAACAGCAGTCCTCAAGGTCACATGGTATTTAATTATCCAGAGGGACCTGTTCTAACACTTGTCCTTGGGTACCTCAGACCAATGTTTCTCAACCTTTTATGTAGCAAGTACCCCCTAACTTCTGAAAATGTTAATAAGTACCCCAACGCTAACTTTCCAGGGGATTTTATACTTACAGACTAATGTGTGCCATATGTTAGAAGAAGGGCTGTGTATATAAGGTCATGATATGACAGATGTCTGATCTGCTGTGGATAGGGTTGCCACCTTTTACACCGGGGTGCAGAGCTCAAGTATGTATCTGGGCTAGATGTGATGTTGGCCAAAGCTAGGAGGGCTGAACCCAGTGCCACACAAAGCACAGCACACCGAATTTTTACTGTGGAATTTAATTTTTTTAATTATACCAAAAGCTTTGCCATAGTTTTGAGAGGAAGAAGGGGTAGGAGAGAGAGGAAAAGAGGGTGAGAGAGACAGAGTACCCACATGCTCCCTATTTGTGTCTCACGTACCCCCAGGGGTACATGTACCACAGGTTGAGAAACTATCCCTCAGACTACTAATCAGCAGTCAAATACCCTAGCCCACAGCACCAGAGACCTCTCAGTTTCCATCCCTGTAGTTATCCTTTGGTCTTCACACAATCAACATAATAGTAAGGAATTGCACGAGCCCTGCAGGATCAAAATAATCCTGCTTTTAACTATACCAGTGGGAACCAATATTTTTGGGAGGCATGCGACAAATCAGCCCCACACAGCTTCTTCAGGTGCCACTCTGGTCCCATTTCTCTGCCAAATCTGCTGCTCTATTTTCTGTTCCCTGCCCTATCTGCCAGTGTGCTGCCTGTCCAGTCCTTATCACAGAAGTCACAGAATCATAAAAGTGGGGTCAGAAGGGACCTTGTAGATCTTCAAGTCTGACCCCCTGCCTGGGCGGGAGAAAAACTGGGATCAGATGACTCCAGCCAGGTAGGCATCAAGCCTCCTCTTAAAGACCCCCAGGGTAGGAGCCAGCACCACTTCCTTTGGAAGCTGGTTCCAGCTCCTAGTCACCCTGACTGTGAAGTAGTTCTTACAGATGTCTAATCTAAATCTACTCTCCAACAACTTATGACCGTTATTCTTTGTTATGCCGGGGGGTGCTAGGGGAAACAAGATTTCTCCCAAACCCTTCTGGTCCCCCCTAGTGAATTTATAGACAGTCACCAGGTCCCCCCTCAGTCTTCTCTTGTGAAGGCTGAACAGGTTCAGGTCCTGCAGTCTCTCATTGTAGGGTCTGCCCTGTAGTCCCCAGATCATATGGGTGGTCCTCCTCTGGACCCTCTTAACGTTGTCCACATCCCTCCTGAAGTGGGGTGAACAGAACTGGATGCAGTACTCCAGCTG
>NW_017728947.1:75970579-75978814 GCF_001723895.1 Crocodylus porosus
GCTGGTTGCCCTTGAGCATCATCCCTGAAGCCAGCCCATCACAGATGTGCTCCTTGAGGATCTTCTCAAAGAGTTTCCCTAGGATTGAGGTAAGACTGACAGGTCTATAGTTGCCCGGTCCTCCCTCCTCCCTTTTTACAGATGAGGACCACGTTGGCTATCTTCCAATCATCTGGCACCTGGCCCGAGCACCATGAGTGCTCATAAAGCCGTGACAAGGGCCCTGCAGTAACCCCTGCTAGCTCCCTCAACACCCTGGGGTGGAGAGCATCCGGACCTGCTGATCTGAACATGTCCAGCCCCTCCAGAAGCTCTCTAACCCAGTCTTCCCCAACCTGAGGTCTGGAGGCATTCCCCTTGAGTCAGTCTTGCATCACAGTGGGAAAGTCCCGGTCCCTGCCCAAGAAAACGGAGGTGAAGAATTGGTTAAAGACTGCTTTCTCCTCTGACGCAACCACCAGATTGCCCAGAGAATCTTACAGGGGCCCCACATTTCCTGGTGCTTTCTTCATCCTCCCTAGATATTTGAAAAAGGACTTTTTATTATCTTTGATCTTGGACGCTAGTCCTAGCTTTATGTCCTCCTTAGCTTTCCTGACAGCCCCCCTACAGGCCTGAGCAGAGGAGGTAGCACCCCCCTTCCACTGGTTGTATGCCACCTTTTTGGCAATTGGCCATTCCTGGACACCCTTGGTGAGCCAGGGAGGCTTTTGGGCACTCCTGCCCCCCTTGCTTCATGTTGGTATGGTCACCCCTTGGGCCCCGAGTATCATCTCCTTAAGGAATGACCATTCATCTTGGGCACTGAGCTCCCCTGCTTTTGAGAACCCCAGCGCCTCTCCCACTAATCTCAACTCATTGAAGTTGGCCCTCTTGAAGTCTAGGGCTACCGCCTTGCTGCAGGCCCTTGATACTCTGCGCTGGATGGTGAATTCCAGCAAGCGATGATTGCTATCGCCCAGGTGGTCAAGGACCTGGAGGCCCCTTACCAGGTCGTCGCCTGTGGCCAGGACCAGGTCAAACAGGGCATTTCCTCTGGTGGGACTGCGCACCTCCTGAATTAAGTGGAGGTCCTGTATCTTGGTAGGAACCTCCTGGAACGGTCCAACCTGGCTGACTGTTCCTCCCAGCAGACGTCCGGGTAATTTAAATCACCCATGACAACTACATCCTTTGCCTTAAGTGCCTCTGCAAGCTGGCCCGAGAATTCCCAGTCCAGCTCCTCCCCTTGGCTGTGGGGTCTGTAGTAGACCCCCACCGTTAAATCCCTCTCCACACAGCCCCCTTGTATCTTGACCCAGAGCACTTCAGCTTGCCCCTCTGACCCCATTCTGCTGGCAGAGGATGTGTATTGCTCCTTGACATAGAGCGCCACACCCCCACCTTTCCTCCCTTCTCTACCCTGCCTGTAAAGCCTATAGCCTCTAATGCTTGATCTGCTGTATGCCACATAGAGGCTGCCTGTGCTGCAGGTTGGTCACTCTGCTAGTATATATACTAGGTATGCAGCACTGCTACATAAACACACTGGTGCTCTAAAGCAGTGCTTCTCAAAGTTGTGGTCCATAGATAGGTGGCGGTCCGTGAGCCACCGGTTGCCGGTCCGCAGCACGTTGCCAGGAAAGAAAGAAATATATTCGCTGGTCCACAGTGAGGAAAGAAAGAAAGAAATACATTTTCAGAAGCATAACATTGATATGTCATAGTGCCACAGTTCGTACGTTCCAACACTCCAGGTGATGTCGCGTTGTGCAAGGTGAGGAAATACAAAGAAACAGCCATTTGTGCATTTGTGTAGTACTGTTACACACAGTTGCTGCCACCGGATGAACCGGGCACTGGTCCCTGGCCCACTGGAAAAAAGATTGCTGGTCCGCCACATCAGATAGTTTGAGAAGCACTGCTCTAAAGGATTTTGGTGGATTCTGAAATACAGATGACAACAAAGGCTCAAAGACTACATATTTTAAAAGATCCTAAGTGAAAATGCATCTCTGGTGTGTGAAATTTAAAACTGGCAACAAACAAAAAAGCCTCTGGGCTGAGTTTCATGAAACCTGTTGTGCCTCAGCTATACATTACACCTGGAGCAGCAAAGTGTCCTACAAGGCTTTTGGGCTTTGCTGTGTGACCAGGCAGAAGGCAGGGTACGGTGATACTAACTGGTTCAGAGGGGCATGAACAGCACTGGGCCCAGGACAGACTCCTGTGGGACTCCACTTGAAACCTCATATTCATGGTTACATTTATAATTACTCTTTGCTCGCTGTTATCAAGCAAGTTGTCTAACAACCTTATAGTAATTTTGTCTAATCCACATTCTCAATGATGAATCGGAGTAAGGTCATGCAGGACTTGCCTAAAACCTGGCTGAAGTCCAGATGCACTATATCCACCTCATTCCCTTCATTAGCTCAAGCAATTACTTAGTCAAAGAAGGAGATGAAGTTTGCTGGTCAAAGAAGGTTTAGGCTGGATATCAGAAAAAAAACATTCTTACTGTTAGAAAAGAGAAGGAGTAGAATAGACTGCCTAGGGAAGTTGTGGACTTTCCATCACTGGAGTTTGAATAAGAATCTGAATAAGCATTAGGGATGATTTTAGGAGTATCAGTCCCTTGAGCGGATATGAAGAGCAACAGCTGGAAGCCCAAGAGACCCTCACATGCACATCAGAAACTGGAGAGGACTACGCTCAGCAGCAGAGAATGATGCAGACTCCACAACTGACTTGGTTATGAAGTGATGACAGGGGAATTCTGGCTCTCCAGTTAGGGTATGTGCTGAGTTGACTTCTGTTTGTAGATCCTAGGTTGCAGTGCAGAGTGGAGGATGCCTGGGGAAAACTGTCTGCGCAGGTGTTAGACTCCCTCTCTTCAACTCCAAGCAGTCCTCCTTGGGGACCTTCATTTCCCCAAGCTGTGGGGAAGTGTGGGCACACTTGAGGATAGGGTCAAGATCCAGGATGACCTTGACAGGCTGGGCTCATGGGCAAAACAGAATCAGATGAGGTTTAACAGGGATAAGTGCAAAGCCCTTCATCTGGGTAGGAAGAACCCTCACCACAACTACACAATGGGTGGTGGCCCACTGGCTGGCACAGCATCTGAGCGAGATCTGGGATTTACAATCGATCAGCAGATGAATATGAGGCAGAAGTGCAATGAGGTTGCCAGGAAAGCAAACAGAAGTCTGGCATGCATCAGCCAATGTACGTCCAATAGATCCAGGGATGTGCTCCTCCCTCTCTATTTGGCACTAGTAAAGCTTCAGCTGGAGTACTGCTTCCAATTCTGAGCACCACACTTCAAGAAGGACATGGAGAAGCTCGAGAAGGTACAAAGAAGAGCTACCTGCATGGTCAAGGGCACGGAGGACAGGCCCTACGAGGAGAGACTTGGGGAACTGGGCCTATTCAGTTTGAGTAAGAGAAGGCTGAGAGGTGACTTGATAGCTACCTACAAGTACATCAGGAGTGAACACCACAATTTAGGTGAGCAACTCTTCAGGAAGGCACCTCAAGGGAAGATAAGGACCAATGGACATAAGTTTATGGAGGGTAAATTCAGGCTAGCTATAAGGAAGAACTTCTCTGTAAGGGTTGCCAGAAACTGGAACACACTCCCACAAGGTGGTGCAGTCACCATCCTTGCAGGTGTTCAGGAGAAGACTAGACAGGCATGTTGTTGAGCTTGTCCAGTCCCATGCTATGGGGAGGAAGTTATTGGTCTCAGACATGATGTTCTTACAAGTCCCTTCTGGTGCTACAATTCTATGATTCTGTGTTTTTCTAAAAGCTGCCTTTACCTTGGGGCCAGGCCACACTTCAGCATAGCTATTGGTTGAATGGGAAAAGATGAAGAATCTAAGAATTGCCCTTCTCACAGGCCCATTTTCTAAAGTACCTGCCCAATGTAGGAGTCTCTTCTTCCAAGCCAATCTCTTCCTTCCTTTCACTATTACTGTTCTTTGGCCTTGAGGCCTCTCATTACTCAACCTCTGTTAGAAAACAGAAAAGCCAATTTCTTTGCTAACCAGCAGCCTGTGGGGTTTTTGGCTGTGTTGGTAGTTTCGAAAGGGTTTTTGGGATAGAGGCATATTCTGCAACTTGTGTTTTAAGGAACACTTATTACAAGTGGTGACTGATCACAACTCTCTCTGAACTAAGCTATCTTCCTGGTTAGAACATATTGTGGGGACCAGAAGCTAGCATTTCTTGAGACTGTTAGGGTAAATCTACAGTATTTCATAGCATTTGTTAAGATCTCTGGGAAACCACACTGGTATTCAAGGAGGAAGCAAGGATAGAAGAGCAGCTAGTGTGAGCACAATGTAACAGCAGCAGCAAGGGAGAGTGGAAGAAAAAGCCTGCCTCAAAAAGAAGAAATGAAAGACACAGTTATTTTTAGAGTCTGGGTGCTAAGAGGAAATATTGCATGGAGCTGCAACAAATCTAAAAGAAATATGGGCCTGTGAACTGACCAGTATCCATTACAACAGAGGTAAATTTTTGCGTTGGCTTGGGTGGAGGTTGAATCAGGCATAACAGAAATATACCTGCAGTACTATACTGCTTTTGGGATTCACAGCAGAGTAAGGCAGTGGTGCTCAACCTTTTGGCCCCATGGGCTAGATGAGTTACATGGGGCTGGTTTGTGGGCTGGATGGGCCTGTGGGTCTGGACTGGGCCCTGTACTGCCTCCCCTTGCTCTGTGTGCCCTAATCAGGCCCCACAAGCCCAGAATTGGGCCCCACACTGCCCAGCGGCCCGAAGTGCCTGATCTAGCATGCGGGACCACACTCTGTGGCCCATGGAGCTCCCCACAGGTCTGGAAATTTGACAGCAGGGGAGTGGCCATGATTCTCCCACTGTCAAATTTCTGTGCACATGGGGAAACCTGATGACATGGTTCTGCACTCTGAATCTGGCCCACAGGCCGGGGTTAAGCACCCCTAGTGTAAGGGATTCACAGGGCAAGGGAGGCACCTGAATGAGCTAGGGGGGTGTCTCACTCTCCTGTCCTCCACTCTGCCTGCACTTCTAGCCCTGCAGCACAGCGGTGCGGCAGTGTGCACTGTAGTTCTGAAGGATGTCTCTGGAGCTCACTGCTGCTGAGGAAATTCTCACCTCCTTCTCATCTTTTTTGCCACCAAAATCAGTAAGTTGTTTTGCCTGTTCAAAACTGGGCATCTGCAGCAAAAAAAAAAAAAAAAAAAAGGGTGACATTTCCCCTCATCAGCAGCAAACTTCAGCTGCTGCTTCTCCATGCTACCTAGTGCCAGAGTCTCCAGAGCAAGAAGGTCCAGGGGATGCAGAGGAGAGAGGACTACCCAGGTCACAGTTCTGGTCAGTTATGCCCCTAAGGATTCAGCATTGCTTTTCTCATCTTCCTTAGACTCTTCTGATAGTCAGGCCCTGATTTCCAGTGGCTACCTATGCCTTTCATTCTTCACAATATTTTAGTCATGGACACATGAGCCACTTTGTGTAGGTATTTTTTAACTTTTGTTAGTGGCTTATTAGATGGTGATATGTTGACTTGGTTGTTAGCATTTTTTCAGCAAGTGGTAGGACTGAGAAGATCTACCACAGTTACTTGGAGACCCAGGACTGGAATAAGGCAGTTCTACAGGTGGGGATTAAAGGCCATTGATAGCTATGTATGACCCTGAACTGAATGGTGGAGGCTGCTTTTCAAAGTATCATTCCAGCTCCTTCCCAATGGACACAGTCCACTCTCTTTTCCAGCCAGGAGGCAGGTATGTGCAAATGCAAATAACTGGATCTATTTTTATAGTTGGGGTGACCTAACTTTGTGGTGGTATTTTCACACTTCCTCCTGCTTCTTTCTTATACCCTTGCTATTTTGAAAATTTATTTTAAAAATATTTAAATAGATTTCATAGACATTAGGGCTGGAAGGGACCTCGTAAGATCATCGGGTCCAGCCCCCTGCCCAAGGGGCAGGAAGTCAGCTAGGGTCAAAGGATCCCAGCAAGATAAGCATCCAAATGCTTTTTGAAAGTGTCCAGAGTAGGTGTTTGCACCACCACTGGGGGGAATCTGTTCCAGCCTTGGGGGCTCAGACAGTAAAGAAGTTTTTCCTTATGTCCAGCCTAAAAAGTTCTTGTGGGAGTTTGTGACTGTTGGACCTTGTCATCCCCTGGGGTGCTCTGGTGCACAGGTGTTCCCTCAGATCCTGATGCACACCCCTGTTGTACTTACAGGCTGCCACCAAGTCACCCCTGAGCCTGTGCTTCTCCAGGCTGAAGAGTTCCATAGCTTGCAGCCTGTCTTCATAAGGCCTGCTCTCTTGCCCTCTGATCATGTGTGTGGCTCTCCTCTGGACTCTTTCAAACTTCTCCATGTCCTTCCTAAATTGTGGATCCCAGAATTGGATGCAGTACTCCAGATGCAGTCTCACCAAGGCCTAGTACAGTGGGAGAATGACATCCTGGGTCTTGCTTGAGATGCATCGGTAGATGCAAGCCAGAGTTTTGTTGCTTTACCAGCTGCAGCATTGCATTGGTGGCTCATGTTCATTTTACCTACACATAGGTAAGTTCCTAACTTGGATGGCACAGTATATATGTGTGTGCTTGGGGTACCTGGGATACTTGGGGGAAGGTTAAGGTGAGAGAGAGAGAGGTAGAGTGTAGGGAGTGAATGCTGCCAGAACTGAGATTAGAACTGGTAGACTAGAGAGAAGCTGGCTGAGGAACTGAGGCTTGGAGTTACTTAAGGTAGATTGGGACTGGAAACTGAGGCAGAAAGCTGAGATATTGGAGGCTGGGCAGATAAGTGGTGGCAAGAAGGAGACAGCCAGGAAAGAGAGAGAAAGGCAGAAACCTGGGAGCTTGGGGCTGGAAACAGGCTGACAGCTTAGAGACTGTGGGGGGCAGATAAGTGGTGGCAAGGAGGAAACAGTCAGGAAACAGACAAAAACCCAACTTGAGGTTTCCAAATAGCAAGTTTATTAAACAGACAACACACTACACAGCCCCATGAAGTTACTGGTTCCCACACACGCACACAAGCACTCACAATGGCAGCAGGAGAAAGAGACTCAGTGGAAGGGTTGGAGTCCAGGTAAGGAAGAGAAGCAGAGTCCAAGTCCTTGGTTGAAGAGGAGTGGGGGGTGATAGTTACCTATCCAGGCTGGATAGTTACCTGTCCAGTAGGTGCTGCCCAGATGTGGGGGGGTTGCCCGCAGGGTCTCTGGGTGGATAGGTGGTGTGGCATGGTGCTGGTCCAGAAGGAGAGGGCATCCCAAGGAGTCAGTCTTCACTACCCCTTTTATGGGGCAGACTACCTCTGATCTCCTAAGGGGAGGGCCTGTCCAGGAAAGGTCAGTCCTAGGGGGCTCCAGGTGTTCTTACTGAGCATGTGGAGCCTGGCACAATGGTGGGTGGCCTCGTCTTTTGTTTCTTGAATGCTGAGGGTGGTTCCAAGGGCTGGGTTGTTGGTCCAGGTATTGGTGTTGATGGTTTGGTCATTCAGAAGGAGCTATTTTTGGATCTACTGGCATTGTCTCTCAAGCACACTCATTCATCCCCATTCATTCAGGAACCAAGTTACACAGGAGAGGTAGGTGTGAGTCATGGGTTACATAACCAGGCCTGGGGACAGGATGGAGACTTGACAAACAAAATAGAAACTTGACATGACTTATGGTAACTTACATATGTAGGCCTAAATCATATAGTACCAATAAAACAGTAATATAGAACAGTAAAAATCAATATAAACATAATAATTATACAATATAAAGAAGGAGGAAAAAACAAAACAAATACAACTTGCTACCAAAATAAAATGCTGAAGCTTATCCTATGTCTAGCTCACTTATCTATAGGGAATAGAGAGTGAAAGAAAAAATCAGAAATGGATGGGGAAGGGGAGAATGCATTTTAAAAGAAAAAAAAAGAAAAACTGGGGCTTTTGCTACATTTCAGCCACCCACCTATCAAGCCTATCAAGGCTGGCCTAGATCACCAGCCTATCCTCAAGTGTGGACACTGTTCCCCAGAGTTTGGTGTCATCAACGAACTTAGCCAGTCCACTTCTGACACCAGTGTTGCCGGCACAAGGTGCCCGAGGGAGGCAACAATTGGGTTCGTTGCCCGGTGTGCGTCGTGCCAAATAAACACACTGGGGGGAGAAGTAGACAGAGTTTATTTGAGCTCAAGTAAAAGGCGCAGGGAGACTGTTTTGTCTCAAATCCTGCGCCCCTAG
>NW_017728947.1:75978914-75983685 GCF_001723895.1 Crocodylus porosus
TTGCATTCCACAGATAACAGTTTCAGCTCGCCTGTTTTCCAGAAGGACAGGAGATTACAGGCGCCAAAGAAAGGGTTACAAAGGTTGGGCGGGGGGGGGCCCTGGCTCGCCTGGGCCCAGAGCAGGGGGGCTTCATCGACATTCGTGGTCTTCCATCCCTCTGAGTTACCTAGGGTTATGCCCAGTGACACCAACACCAGTATCCAGATAGTTTATGAAGACATTAAAGAGTACAAGTCCAAGAATGGTGCCTTGGGGGACACCACTAGTCACCGAGTGCCATGCTGATTCAGTTCTGTCAACTTCCACTCTCAGAGCTGGTTTCCTAGCCATTGTATTGTGAAGTAGTCGAAGCAGCAGTTGCCCAATTTTTCCATGAGGACATCATGGGATACCAGGTCAAAGGCTTTTTTAAAGTCCAAATATATGATGTCAACCTCTTCCTTTTTGTCCAAGTGATATGTCACCTGGTCATAGAAGGAAATGAGATTGGTCAAGCAAGACCACCCACAACAAACCCGTGCTGGCTATCCCTCAGAATGTTGCCTTCTGTTAGCCTGTTGAGGACAGTTTCTTTGATATTTTTTTCCAAAATCTTCCCAGGGATTGAGGTCAAACCGACTGGCCTGTAGTTTTCTGGGTCTTCTTTCCTCCCTTTCTTGAAGATGGGCACCACATTGGATCTCTTTCAATCTTCAGGTACTTCGATCGAGTGCAACGAGTTATGGAATATCCTCGCCAGTGGCTGCACTATGATGTCTGCCAGTTCCTTTAGCACTCTGGGGTGCAGTGTATCAGGACCAGCTGATTTATGGGGGTCCAGCCTCTCAAGAGGCTCCCTCACAAGATCCACACTAATGGTGGACATATATTCACCCTCACCCTGGTCATCCCACATCGTGTAAGGCAGGGTTGTCCCTCTGGGCTGGTGAAAAACTGATGCAAAGTAATCATTAAGCAGATTAGCTTTTTCCTGGGTGTCAGTAGTCAGCTGCCTCAACTGGTTTAGCAGGGGCCCAATGTTGTCTTTGTTTTAATTTCAACTCCCCACATATCAGAAGAAAGACTTTTTATTGTCCTTGATTCGTGTAGCCAGGTGGAGTTCAGTTGCAGCCTTGGCTTTCCTAGTTCGCTCCATGCAGGTGCAGACCAACGCAGAATACTCCTCCTTAGAGGTGTTTCCCGTCTTCCATCCTTTATAAGCCTCTCTTTTTAGATATAGGAATTCCATGAATTCCATGTTGAGCCAAGGGGTTGTTGAGCCCTTTTACCACCTTTCCTATGAGTTGGGATGGATTCCCTTTGTACTTTTAGGATTGCTTCCTTAAGAAGCAACCACTCATCAAGAACTCCCCTTCCTATAAAATCATGGCCTCTTAGGGCCTCAAGACCAAGACTCCTGAGCTTATGAAAGTCAGGTTTCCTAAAGTTGAGCACTACTGCATTGCTGGCTGACTTGCCAGCTTTGGGATGGATAGTGAAAGTGATCAACTCATGGTCACTGTCACCCAGCTTGCCTTCAATTCTTAGGTTGCTGATTAGATCATCCCCTTTGGCCAGTACCAGGTCCAGCAGCGCCTTACCTCTTGTCACCTCATAAACTTCTTGAGATAGGTAGAATTCATCCATGCATGTAAGGAAGCTTTGAGACTGATCAGATTTGGCCGAGTGCTCTTCCCATGAGATGTCCAGATAGTTGAAGTCTCCCATGACAACCATGCACCAAGAGCGTACAGCCTTGGCCAGTTCCCTGGCGATTTCCTGGTCAAGCTCTTTTTACATATTTTTTTAATTTAACCCACATCGCTAAAAAAAAAAAAGTTACTTTTTCTCTTGACTGGTTTCCTGTGGTCAGACCTTACCTCTCCTGTCCTATTTCCTTTGTCACCACTGCTGCTCCTGCGACTAGTATTTGGCCCACCTTTCCAAAATCTGCCATTGTCCATTCCTTCTTAAAACCTTCCCTGGTGCTGGAACTCTCTGCCTACCTCTTGTGCTTAACCTTCCAAGCTATTCTTACCAAAATGCTGGGGAATCTCTTGGCTCACCTCTCCTGTCACCCCTGACCAAACACTATCCTTGAGGATATTTGGATTTGTTCTGCTCAAATCATGTGAGTAGCTTTTCTCCTTGACCTCCTCTCTCCTACTGTTAGCTCCTTTTCTACAGTACTACAAACAACATCCTCCCGGACTTATCAGGAGGCCATTTTTGTTTAGATGCCTTCATATGAATTTAGGATCCTAAATTTAGGCATCCTGTTTAGAAGATTTGTATGAAGATTTTGAAGATGGAACTTCTATGAGCTTTCCAAAGAAAGGGACTGGGAGTATTTTACTGGAGTAGCTACTGTTAATTTAGAACCTAAGAAAATGCATAGATAAAGACATTATTCCTGAATGCTCCTAAACTTACATTTGCCAAAATGAATGCTGCCATTGTGCTGCCTGCTTTCTTAAGTCTTGATGACGAACCTCAGAGTTTGACTCTGAGTTATGGTAATGTAAAAGTGATGTAGCCATGATGGTCCAGAAATTATGTGAGATGTGAGGATTTCTTAGGGTGATAGCTTTTATTGGACTACGCTTTATTATATTGGACCAATTATTACTCAAAGAAATATTTGCTTCCCACATAAATCTGGAGCATCACAGCTACAACATCACTCTTATGCTACCATAACATGGAAGATACTGAAATCTACCATTTACAACTGAAAATCCACAACCTAAAGAAAAAAGAAACTGGATTACGCAGCAACAACTTTTTCCCAATTATATAGTCCAATAAATGGTATCACTCTAAGAAATTTTCAAATCTGCAGAAAGTTAAGGTAAAGGATTGTTCTTGACTCACCTAAATAATGTGGTGGCAATTAGAAACTTGTCTAGCTCATTGTGACACAGAGCCTCAGAGTATGCAACACCTGTTGCAATGCGCGCTGCTCCAAATGTGTACAATGAAATATTTTGCAAAGTACAATAAACGAGCAAAACCTTGTATAATAAAATGGTCAAATGTGGTGTAGAAATAGGAGAAGAAGAAGACGACCTATTTTTCAGGCTCATTAACAAAGAACATTGAGCACGGAATTTGATGCTGCCTCATTGCTAATCTTTTGCCATACTGAAAATTGGCCATTTATTCCTAGTCTTTGTCACCAATTCTTTGCAACTCCCTAATCCTCTTAATCCCGTTAAACAGTGTTTCACCTTTTGCCCTCTAACATAGTTTCCTTAACAGCCTGTGGTGTCTTGTTATCAAAAGGTTCTCTGAAAGTTCAAATCAATTATTTTCCCTTGTATTTACTATTTTGCTGACTCATTCAAAGACTTCCGATAGACTAAATCACTTCAGCATTAGGTCACAATAATCTTTGTCCTATTCTACCTCACTGTAGCCACTTTCCAGTCTTAACTACCATCACTCATTGCTAAATTTGAACTCCCTGGAGCAAGTTTCCCTGTCCTTTTTTATTCAGAGTTTAACATAATTTTGCCACTTTACTACTAAAGGTCTCGTTTCCAATCTCGTCTGAAAACCTGTTCCTTGTATTCATCTCTGAATTTTTCCTCCATCTGAACTCTTAATTTTGGAAATTTGTTTGGGATGCTGTTGTGTGGAATGTGCTATAGTTATATGGTATTATCATTCTGAGAGTTGTAGGTGGGATCTGAGGTGGACTGGAAAAGCAGTGGAATGAGGGTCAGGACTGGAACATTGCAACATTGCAAGTTAGGTATGAGGTACACTGACTGCACCATTTATGGATGGCAAGGTTTTTAAAAATATATCCCCCCAAAAACCTTGTATCATACATTTCCGGGACCATCATGGCTACAAATATGAAAGGCAGCCTGCTGCCACTGCTGTCCCTAGCTGACCTAGGAACTCGGGGAGTTCCAAGTCCCTTCCTGCCCCACTCCAGCAAGGGAGCGGCTGTGCAGGGGTGACAGACTTGACCGGTGACTGCAGCAGTTCAATGGTCTAAGCTTAGTTCCTGTCCTCTGGACTCTACAGTAGATCCAGCTATCCAGGGATATAGAAAAGGAGTCACCAACATGTCTCTAGAGAGCTCACTGTGCTACACAGGAAAGGGATGTCCAATGGCACTGCTGTGCCCCTCTGGATCTGCCCCTGAGCAGAAGAAGCCTCCTTCAGTTTCAGATACATAAGGTGGATTTTTTTTCTCTCGAAGCATTTACTCAAATCTTGCCGCTTGCACAGAGGATGGAGATATAATGGAACAGAAAAAACAAATCTCTACAGTGTCTCTAAGGCTAAGTACAGACTGTCAAAAAGCCTGAGGCTGAATCTATCCAGTTCTTGCAGATTAGTCTAAAATGCACAGATTAAACTGAAACCAAACTGAACAGACATTTACCTTTGATTAAAAAAAATGGAGCCTCATGCCCGCAGTGGGTCAGGCCAGAAGCCATGCAGGGTTAGACCAGGGCTCTCTGGCTATATGTATGGGGAGGGGAGCCAGATGTCCAAGGAGAGTCGTCGCTTCTTAAGGAGATGATCCTCCAAGCCCAAAGGAAGGTAATCCCAACGAGGATCAAAGGGAGCAGGAGAGCACGCAAGCCTCCATGGCTCACCAAAAGGATCTGGGAATGTCTCCTTGCTAAAAAGGAGGCGTATACCCAATGGAAAGAAGGGGTCATCACCAGGGATGACTATTCTGCAGTCGCTCGGGGATGTAGGGGGGCAGTCAGGAAGGCCAAGGCAGAGATGGAATTAGGACTAGCTTCTCAGATTAAGAACAATA
>NW_017728947.1:75983785-75993457 GCF_001723895.1 Crocodylus porosus
TATGCGGCACTGGTCAGGCTGCAGCTGGAGTATTGCGTCCAGTTCTGGGCACTGCACTTCAGGAGGGATGTCGACAACATGGAGATGGTCCAGAGGAGGGCCACTCGCATGATCAGGGGACAGCAGGGCAGGCCCTATGACGAGAGACTACGAGACCTGAACCTGTTCAGCCTCCAAAAGAGAAGGCTGACGGGGGATCTAGTGGCCTGTTACAAACTAGTTAGGGTGAACCAGCAGGCATTGGGGGAGTCCCTGTTCCCCCGAGCACTGCCAGGAGTGACCAGGAATAATGATCACAAGCTGGTTGAGGGTAGGTTTAGGCTAGATAACAGGAAGCGCTACTTCACAGTCAGGACAGCTAGGATCTGGAACCAACTTCCAAGAGAAGTGGTGCTGGCTCCTACCCTGGGGATTTTTAAGAGGAGGTTGGATGAACATCTTGCTGGGGTCGTTTGACCCCAGTTTTATTTCCCGCCATGGCACGGGGTCGGACTAGCTGATCTACTCAGGTCCCGGACCCTAGAAACTATGAAACTATGTTCACTTCCTCTCCCTGCTGCTCCAGAGGTCTCTGGGATTTGCAGTTCAGAATTAGAGCATCAGAACTTTGTAGGGTCTCATAACTTCTTCTTCCTGCTTCCAGGTGCCTCTGGGATTTGTAGTCCACCGTTGCAACCAGCAGTAAATTTCAGCATGGGAAGTGGTATTTAACCGCCATCTCTGACCCCGGACCCCAGCTGAGGTTTGTCTGGGCGGGGAGGGGGGTCAGTCTCCCTCCTGTAGACTGGGCTGCATCCCCAGCCTGACTTGCTGCTCTCCCGGCTGTCAGCCAGCCTTCACTGCTCCACCTAGGGTGCAGAGAGACAGGGTGAGCCCTGCTCTCTGGAGCAGGCAGCCTAGCCCAGCCCAGGGCTGCAAAGCATGCTGAGATGCTGGGGGACTGTGCTTTAACTTGAACCAGGAAGGGGTCTGGGATAGAAGATTTATAAACCATTTTGACTCAGATCAGTTAAGTGTGATACTACATTCAACCAGGTTTATCATAAGCCAGTTTCAGCCTTTTTTAAACTGGTTTCTGTGCACTGACCCTCTGGTCTGTTACAGATTTAAACCAGTTTCTGATCTCTTAAACTAGTTTATGTGTAACTTTGGTCCTAGCCTAAAGTGACAGGAATGACAATAATCAAGTAGATTCCAAATGTCTCACCCCTCAGGCAGGTATATTTAACCACCAACAAGAGTCTTACAAGATGAACACAGGCCAAAGAAACAGCTCCCACTGATACTGCAGCCCTTAGCTCAGCAATATGTCCCTGGAAAAACAGGCTGGTATTTCCGTACCTGTCACTTGCACTTTGAGCTGCTTGCTTAATGCTGGAAGGGAATTGAACATGACCATCCTGTTGTCAAGTCCATGTTGGAGGTCTTATGATGCTTAGTATTTGTACAGTAGAGATAACAAAATGCTGTTAACATTAGCTGTAAAACTTGTGAGCAATAAAAGGTAATGACAACAGTGGACACATCATCAGCTTTCACTGAAAATTCCTTCTAAAAACATCCAGCCCTGAAGTGCTCTGCTCATGTCTAGGTCACAAAGGAGGTAATCCCGGGTTCATTCAGAACAAAGAGCAGAAATTATGAAATTCTCTGTGAAGGAAAATCCTGAAGAGATATTTGCTTTGGGTTAGTTGAACCATTTTGTCACCACAAGGTCCTGGTGTTTCAGTTTTGACTTTGTCTATGCTGCTAGTAATGATGTAAACATACCTCAGAACAAATTTCTTAGGGCTCTTCTGGATCATCCTCAACTTCTGCAACTTTTTTGAGATTAGCAATGGGTATGGATTCTATTTTACCTAATACTATTATCAGAATGGTGGGATTTTGGTTTAAAATCCTGCTCCTTTTACCATCTCATCTGCTTAAAATTATGCTACATAGAAGATATTAATAATCCCCTTCCTCTCCAATCACCCTGGTTAGCTTTTTTTTCCCACAATTTTGCACTTTCTGGGATGGGATACTATCTCAAAAATAATAAAGGATTTTTCTCCTCCATAGAAAAGGTTTAGGTTTATAAGATATTGCCAGGCAGAATGATTTTGCAGTGGCTAGGGGTACTTGCATTACCCCTTTATATACTCTTTGGAAATTAGATTGGGGCAGGGGGGAGAAAGGTATTTACAGGTGGATCTCAATAATAAATGGCGATCCTCTTTGACTAGACTTAGGACTGAACAGATGCCCACAGCTGTTCTGGCTGGATGTAGATTTTCCACCCCAAGGGCTAAAAGATGTTGCCCAGTCTGTCTAGGAGTTTTGGAAGATACTATTCACTATGTATTACAATGTTCTTTATATAATGACATAAGGAGAACCTATTTATTCTTGAACCTATACCTCTTCCTGGATGGAAGAGCACACACCAACTGCAGAGACTTCCTAGCCTGATGAAGGGTTTTTAAACCCAAAAGCTTACTAAACATTTTTTCCAACTTTTTAAGTTGGTCTAATAAAAGATTCACTCAAAGAACCTTGTCTGCCTATGTCCTTAAACCAACATGGCTACAACCTACACCCCTGTGATATGAGTGAAACATTTTAACATTAGATTTGATTTTAATGTCTCAGTTATGGGTCTATATACAATAATAATATAGATTCATGTTGATTTACTACTATATTTATTTTAATAATGTTTTTATGTTGGTGGGCTCTATTTTTAGTATACTATATATAGTTTGGTGACTTTATTCAAACTGATTTATATTATGGTTGTATATGTGTTATATCATCTGTGGTAGCTGCCATTTAGCCAGAATCCTTAATAAATTGAAATTGAATTGAATTGACTTTGTCTAAAATGCAAAATTAAGAAATCACTAGAAATGAAAAGGCAGTTAAGAATTTACATTCGAAATGTTTCCTCAACATGGAAACACGATTGTTTGAGACTGTCAGAACTCTGTACTCTCCTCCCGCAACTTCTGTCTTTTTTTCTGAAATGAAATCTGTTTGCTGCATATTGCAGTTTCTCTGACCAGCTTTGCATTGGAGCTCAGTCTTAGAACAGAGATCCTCAACTTAAATCCCTGCATGCATGGCTGGTGAATTCTCTGGCTCATGACTCAATGGATATGGGAAGGGTTAGAAGGGTTACTTTGCACCTAATATCCCAGTGGCAGCAAGGTAAAGGGACTCCACCATAAGGTCCAGCTGGCTCCACATTTGTTGAATGATGTGCTCAATTCAGGTTAGGAAAGGGGAAGTTAAAACTCTAGAGACTGACTCTTCTACAACATCACAAATCATTTATTGTGTGATGATGACTTCTTAGTATATGGAAGGGAAGAACTTAGTAGGGGGAAGAACCAATCCGATCATAGTTTAAGCCATATTAATGAAGTTGTTTGCCTAGTCTTTTTTTTCCTTTCAGGCTTGAAGGATTTTCCTGTGAATGGATATATGGAGGGTTTTGTGTATGTGCACTGAGTCTAATATAAGACTTGCTGTCCACCTCAGAAGCTTCGACCTCTGCCAACAGTGGAAACCCAGAAACAGGTCTGAGAGGAGTTTCCTTCCCAATCTCTCTGTCATTTAGTGAGAGGTGGGGAAACCTTGCTTAGTCCAAGTCTCCTATCCATATTGCATTTTCTGTTTTGGGAATAGTGTTTGGACCACCTGCCCATTCACCCCCTCTTTTTGTGCCTCTCCCCAGCTGCTTCCTTATGGATAGGCAGCTCTGACATTTGGTATCTCCAGATTGTTGCCTTTTGTAAACTCCAATTTGATAATACTTTTGGGCAGGATGATTTAGAGTCATTTGAGCAACATGTAAAAAAAACAAAAAATCTTGGGAGCCCTGTCAAAGAGAGATGCCATACTTGAAACATTTGCTGATGTTTCAAGGAACAAGTTGCCAGGAACTTCACAATGTATGGGAGTTTCAGTTTCTTATGACTCCTTGTCATTATTTTATCTTTATGATTATTTTATCTTTAATATTTGCTATATAGCAAAATTCCATCTTTGATTCTTTTTGGTGTTTCTTCATGGCTCCTTTTTACTGCAAATCTTTTCAATTTTTGACTGTTTAAAATCTCACTCTTTCTTTTTTGCAGTAGAATAGAATTAAAATACAGGCTGTCCTCAGATTTACGACACAATTGGTTCCTGAAAGCCAGGTCTTAAGTCGAAACGTCGCAACTCAGAACCAATTTTCTCATAAGAAACAATGTTGTAAGTGGCGGATTAGTTCCTGAACCAAGGGGATACCCTATTTTCACCAAAAATACCCCAGAATTTTGTAGTCGATCAATTATAGATAAGTAATATCGCTACATTAATGTATCTATATTGTAAATAGCAATCATATTGATTTGGAAGGACTTCTTTGAGGTGACTTTGCGGGACTTTTAGAAGGGCTCTTGGCTGGAAGTTTTGAAGGGTTCTTGGTGGGAGTCTTCTCAGGAGTCTTGGCTGCAGGTTCTTCTGGAGTCTTGTCTGCTTTCTTAAAGAAAATGTCCAAGCAAGTTTGGGCAGATGTTCTCCAGGGAGATGGGCGACACAGTGAACTTGCGTGCTAGACAGCATTTCCGAGAGCAGGCCACCAGCCCAGCTCTGCTGCTGTGTCCCAAGGGCCCGGGAGGAGGGTCTGGAGGAGGCGTCTCCCTTTGGGTAGCTGAAGCCGCGCTCCAGCCGCCACTGCCATGGATGCAGAGGGCTGGGCGGTGCTGCCCTGGCCAGGCGCGGCGGGCGCTGTGGCAGCTGGAGTGGGCCCGGCCCGGGTTCCATTGACTGCTGCGGTTGCCTCGGGGACGGAGGGGAGGGGCGGGGCGCGCGCTAGCCAATGACGAGGGAGGGGTGGAGCGCCGTGGCCGACTTGAGGGCGCCGGAGCGCTGGGCGGGGGCAGTGGCAGCAGTTTGGCGACGCGCTAGCATGGTGAGCGGCGGGCCGGAGCCGGCCGGGAACGGGTCGGTGTCGGGCGTGAGGGCGGCGGCGGGCGAGGGGCCGGAGGCGGAGCGCGCCGGCGGCGAGGTGCGGCTGTTGCGGCGGCGCTGGGTCGTGGTGCTGCTGTTCAGCTCGTACTCGCTGTGCAACGCCTTCCAGTGGATCCAGTACGGCAGCGTCAACAACCTCTTCTCGCGCTTCTACGGCCAGCCCGCCTTCGCCATTGACTGGCTGTCCATGTGCTACATGCTGGCCTACATCCCGCTGCTCTTCCCCGTGGCCTGGCTACTGGACTGCCGTGGCCTGCGCTTCATCGCCGTGGCTGGCTCGGGCCTCAACTGCCTGGGCGCCTGGCTCAAGCTGGGCAGCCTCAAGCCGCACCTCTTCGCCGTCACCGTGCTGGGCCAGGTTGTGTGTGCCGTGGCACAGGTCTTCATCTTGGGCATGCCTTCGCACATTGCCTCTGTCTGGTTCGGCGCCCAAGAGGTCTCCACTGCCTGCTCCATCGCTGTCTTCGGCAACCAGGTACCTGGCAGGGAGGGTCAGCCCAGTGGGTGTAGCTGGGGCAAGCACCCCCGGAGCTAGGTGGGATCACCCCAGCTATCCCTCACCCAGCTATCCCTTGACCCTGCGCTGAAGGACTCCCAGTGCCAGAGATTGCCTTGCCGGAGGAATAGTCCTTGACCTGGGCTAGGTGACCTCAGGAGCTCCCTTCCAGCCCTGCTGCCCTGTGGGCCCGTGCCACACACTGCATATATGGTGCGGTTCGCTGGTGAATCATGCTATGAATGTAGATCAGTCACAAGGGCAAAATACTGTATTTACTCAAATGTAAGACTACTCTGAACACAGGCTGTCCTAGGGGCCACAGGTCTTATAGTCATGGCTGCATTTCATCAACTTAATCCTGGGTTTCTGTTACTGAGCACATGCAGCTTTGGGCAGCCATTTAATATTGGACAGTACATTTAATGTGGTTTCCTTGTATGCAACTGTAAGACAAGGAGCTTCTTTCCCCCCATGCTGATGGGGGGGGGGACAGGAAGGGGGAGGAGGGAGCAGAGGTGTCTTGTATTTGAGTAAATACAGTATTCATCACCCCATGCACTGGTGAATCACGCAGCTAATTTAGACCAGACATGTATATAGAGTAACAACCACCCCATAAACAGGTCTATCTGGCTATAAAGAGAGCCAGGCAGCTATGAAGTTATTGCTTGAAAATGGGTAGCAGCTGTAGAGCTGGTTTCTTCAGCATTTTCTGGAATATATGGTGGGGCTGTAAGGATTCTATGACTGGAAATATAGCCAGGACCTAGCGCACACACGCACACGCACACGCACGCACACGCTTGTCCAGGGGCAAAAAAGCAGCTAATATGATGCATTTGGGGGAGAACACAGATTTAGCTGGCCTATGGCATGGCTAAGAGGGGTGCCTACACAGATTTAGCTGGCCTATGGCATGGCTAAGAGGGGTGCCTACGTCTCAAAGCCAGGAAGGAGAGGGATTCTATAGGGCAGTTGTTGGTAGGTGCTACTTGGGGTGACGGCAACAGGGACAATGTAGGCTGAATATAAGGAAACTTCTTCCAGGCTGAAGCGTTTGTGGCCTCCTGCCACAAAGAATGGGAATCCCCATTATTGCTGCTGTTGAAAAATGCCCTGATTAGAGGAAAAAAAACCCCTTGTCATGCATGCTATAATTGAAGCATTAGTTTCTGGGGCTTCATATACAAGTCCTGTGCAGCCCCATCTCTCTCTCTCATTTTGTACCGTATAGTAAAATAATGAGCATCTCCAGTCAGGCATGTAAAGAAGAATATCTTTATCAGCTCTTCTAAATTTTTTATAATGCCAAATGTGATCATTGACTAGCACTCTCCTGGGCTGTAACTTTCTTTACTTTCAGCCATTTGGTACCTGACAGGGCTGAAAAATTCTTCAAAACATTTGAAAGGATCAAGTAAATTACTTTGTGACCCTTGGACCTAAATACTTTGCTGATCCATGCTGCATAAAGCAAGTTCACTCGCACAAATACAGCATGGCTTTGCAAGGCAGTTCATGCTACATAATGCTGAATGAACGGTACAAGCAGAGATCTGAATGTTAGCCACTAGACAAACTAGTGGTTCCTGAGTGTCTTCAGGAAGTCTGCAGTGGCTTAGCCATTCCCCATTTCAAGCTGGGCAAGTTGTGAAGCTTGAATAGTTTGGAATTCAGTCTGCTTTTGGTATGCAGTTCTGTGTAGGTGTCCATGGCAAAGTATATGAAGTTCCCCCATACCCTTGTCCTTTAGTGATGTGGCAGGGTTTGAGGAAAGAGCTTTTTGTCTTGAGCATGCTATGTTTGCTCAGATGATGAAGCAGAAAGGGGTGAAAGCTCTGGAGTGATACCGAGGAGCTGATATTTACTGAACACTTGGAACTTAAGGGGCTTTAAATTCCTCAGAGAGAAAACACACTTCTCTCCTCCTTCTCCTTTTGATAAGGGCAAACAAAAACATTTAGACTGATTAATCTGGCCAGCTGGGTGCTTTTTATGTGTTTTTAAATGAATCTTTAGTGCAAAAGGCATTTAACTTGGCATGGTCTCTTTGCTGACTTAGGGGTAAATAAATTACTGAGTGGTCCATTGGCAGATCTGTCTCTGTATATACAATGAAACCCAAACATTGGGGCTTTCAGCTCACAGGATGTCTTGAACGTGACTTTTCCATCACTGTAAAAGGTGGGGTGGACTTTTCTGGGTGTTCAGTAGTTTAAAGTGCAGATTTTTCCTGAGTTTATGGCTGCACAGTAATTCAGAGCACCATTCTAGTAACACCCTGATTCAGTACAATGCCTCTTGCTTCATGAATATAACACCTTATTTTGTCCCCAAAGACCTTCAAAATCACTTTTTGATGAGGGGCTAGGACACCTTCTCCAGGGAGAATACCTATGGATTTTATGCTAACTAAAAGGCCAAGTAGCCACAATATGGCTTCTTCACAGTATAATTGTGTGCCCGTTGAAGTATTAGTTCCTCCTTACTCCTTGTAAGTGGCTAGGAGGGCTTACCTTCAGTCTGACACTGCTAGGAGCCCACATGCTTTGGGATTTGTAATGAAGGGCTCTGTAGTTTAGTGAACTCATTGTGATATGCCATAGTGGTAGGTTATTACTTGGTCTCATTCCTTAGGCAGCCTTATGCTTTCCTTTCTGGCTAGCTGTGCAGTTTTGTTCCAGATGTAAGTCGCATCCTGCTCAATCTATCATGGACATTTATGGTCTAGAAATGAGATGCAGCTGTAACACTTATTTGCTCCTGTAAAGGAAGGGTGTGGGGGGGAACCCTTTGGAGTACACATGCTTCCAGGGAGCCTTAAACAGTGATTTGCTGAAGGGACCCCCAGTCAGTAAACTGACTTACCTACCTGTGCTGCAATTGCACTCTGAAAATCCACTCTGAATACTGCCAAGCTATCCGTGCTAGCAGCACCTCATTCCTGGGGCTCAGAGTTATACTTTGGAGACTAACTCATCTAAGGAATTAAATTGCACCAGGTATTGCATAAGGTCCCAGCTAAGGGAATCCTCCCTCGATTCCCCCAGGGTCTGGTCTTATTTTCAAATTCAAATGCCATGGGTTGATCACTGTTAAGTGCTAGTACAAGGGAGGCTAGGGGACAGTGATCATGAAATGATCCAGTTTGCTATTCAGAGAAAGGTGGGGAGGGTAACCAGCACAGCACAAATGCTTGACTTTAGGAAAGCCAACTTTGATGTGCTCAGGACAGTAGTCAGGGAGGCACTCTGAGCCCAGCTAGTATGGGGGTCCAGGAAAGGTGGTCCTTCCTCAAGGAGGGTATCCTTTGGGGGTCCAGGAAAGGTGGTCCTTCCTCAAGGAGGTTATCCTTGGGGTGCAGCAGGATGCAATTCCTCTGTGCAGGAAGGCAGGAAAAGGGTCCAAGAAACCTTCATGGCTGAGCATGGCTACCCAGGCTGGCCTGAGGGCAAAGAAAAAAGCGTACTGGCGGTGGAAGCAGGGGGCAGGGACAAAGGAGGAGTATACCTCCCTGACCCGAGCTCATAGGGATTTGGTAAGGAAGGCTAAAGTAGCACTGGAGTTTAGATTAGTTTCTGGGATTAAGGATAACAAAAAGTCCTTTTTCGAGTATATAGGTAACCAGAAGAAGTCTCGGGGTAACACTGAACCCCTACAGAGCGGGGCAGGGCAGGGCAGTTGGTGACGGACGTGCGAGAGAAGGCAGAACTCTTCAACAAGTTCTTTGCCTCTGTGTCCCTGTCCGCTGACAATGGGATGCTCTTGGGTGATAGCGCAGAGAGGCCCGGGAAGGATGCGAGTCCCCCGACTGTTAGTTCAGACCTAGTTAAGGACTACCTGGAGGGCTTAGATGTGTCCAAGTCGGCGGGCCCGGATGACCTTCATCCGCGGGTGCTGAGGGAATTGGCTGGTGTCACTGCAGAGCCATTGGCACGGCTGTTTGAGGACTCCTGGTGCTCGAGCCAATTCCCTGAGGACTGGAAAAGGGCCAATGTGGTCCCAATTTTCAAGAAGGGGAGGAAGGAAGAGCCTGGCAACTACAGGCCAGTCAGCCCCACTTCTATCCTGGGGAAGGTCTTTGAAAAAATTATCAAGGGCCACAATTGTGAGAAGTGATGGGAAGTGATGTTGAGGGGTAACCAGCATGGGTTCGTGCAAGGCCGATC
>NW_017728947.1:75993702-76001790 GCF_001723895.1 Crocodylus porosus
GGGCCTCTGTGGCCAGCCCTATGAGGAGAGGCTGAGGGACCTGAATCTCTTCAGTCTCTGCAAGAGGAGACTGAGGGGGGGATCCTGTGGCTGCCTACAACTTTATCAGGGGCCATCAGCAGGGACTTGGGGAAAGTCTGTTCACCAGTGCCCCCCTTGGAGTCACCAGGAACAATGGCCACAAGCTGAGGGAGGATAGGTTTAAGTTAGATATTAGGAAGAACTACTTCATGGTAAGGGTGGCCGGAGAGGTGGTGCTCTCACCTTCCCCGGAAATCTTCAAGAGAAGACTGGATAGGCACCTGGCTGGGGTCTTATGTGCTCCTTTCTGCCCATGGCAGGGGTTCGGACTAGATGATCTATCTAGGTCCCTTCTGACTCATTGATTTTTATGAGGCACTCCCAGTAGGCTCAAGCCAGTTTTCAGGAAAGAAGTTTAAATGTTGCCAGCAAAGAGTCTTCTCCTTCAGTTTGGTTGTCTATCTTCAAAAAATACTAGAAGTGTCCCCATACCTTTCCTGATCTCCTGCAAGGGCAGACACCTCTGAGAAACTGCATGGGTACTTTTTGTAAAGGAGAGCTTTAGCATAAACTTTACATTAAAAATATTAGCAATACTTCACTTGCTGGAAGACCAGTGACTTCTAAGAGGCCAGAAGCTTCAGGGGGTGGAGATGGGAGAGGGCAGTGTTTTTAGAGGGCTTATTGCTGGTCTTTAATGTAACTTCCCAGTAGTGTTAAACTGCTAAGCTGTGTGGTGTAGAAATCCTAGCAATGTCACATGTGGGTGATTATTATTTTTTTTTTCCCCAGCTGACTTAATGTCTAGAGCTCCATCATGACCCTTGCTCAGCTGAGCTTTGTGTGTGTGGGAGGGGAAGTACTCCATCAGGCTGCCTCCCTCCAGTATACTGTTCCTGTTAGCTGGTCAGTATGTTCTGACCCAGCTTTTTTCACAGATGTTACGTGCTGAAGCAAATGGGCAGTGGCCTACTATTAAAGGAAGACAACTTCTCCTCGTTCCATCTGGGAGCACTGTCCCAGGAGGACAGAGATGAAGCCTTAGAGGGAGAGAGCGAGCTTAGTGACTTCAGGAACATGGGGCTGTTGGAGTGGGGGACAACCCACTGCCCAATGCTTGTGATTTTAAAATCTACTTTGCTGTCTTTCAGAGGTGAACAAATTAATCTGTGAGACATGTTGGGATGTCACGCTGAATCTTTCCAAGTAGCAGCAAAGGCTAAAAAGGCCAGTGATGGGAGTGGGAGAAACATTTTGAGTGTGAAATAGTTTCCTTGTAAGTTCAAAGTCCCCCAGGGCTACCCTGGTCTTCAGCCAAGCACCAAAGGAAAGAAATCTGATAACCAGCTGTTCAGATGGCCTGGACTTTGGCTTTTGTTTTAACACACTGGCCAACATTGCAGCAACTGCTTTAGGTCTTGAGAACTGCTCTAGTTGTTGCATCCACTTGTTACCTGGAGAGTGGGTGGCACCATGTGAGCTGTTGCCAGCAGGTAGTTGTAGTATCCTTTCTGTAGGACCAAGAGAGAGTATTTGATGTTGTGACTCCGTTTTTTTCCTGCTGCCAATACTGAGCTGGGCATTTCAGTGGGATCAGACCTAGCATTTGGTGCCACCTGGGAGATGCTGTAGAAAAGGAGTGTGTGTCTGGAAGGATTTTCCTCTCTCTCTCTCTCTCTCTCTCTCTCTCTTTCTTTCTTTCTTTCTCTCTCTTTCTCTCTTAAATTGTTAAAGGCAGTGATGTAGATGGGAGGAAGAAACACTTACTCATGTTCGTTTTGGCATTTTTACTTGTGTTAGTTGAGGAATAAGCCTGCTTTCTCTGTTCTTGTACAGAGTGGCTTTCCTGGCTCTGAAACAGGGCTATATTGTGGCTGGTGATTTAGAATGTCTTATGTTAGGATCTTACATTGCTCCAAGCAGCTTCTTTGTAGAGAACCAACTAGCTTTGTACTAGGGGAAGGGTTTGGAAGGGGATTGACAAGACTGGGACCGTACCTTTCCACTTGTAATTCAGATGTTTTGGCACAGGGCAATTCACAGCATTGTTTGTACCAAGCTCATCACATGCTCCTGCCTAGACATGGCGTAGGGAGCTTACGGTGCAGAATAACCTTTCACCTTAAAGCCTGAGGAAAGAGCAGGATCCCAGCCCATGGGTTTCTTCAGTAAAATCTACAAGCCTGCTTGGCGTTTCTGTAACAGCTCAGCTACACTGTGTCCCTCCAACCAAGGTTTGATTTTCCCCATGTGCCGGAACAGAAGAAGGGTTAATTGAGAAATGAAGCAGACTTTCCCTCCCTCTGGTATCTGCACCTTGATTTTTACCATGGATTACCATTAGAACAGATCTCACTTTACTGAGGGATCAAGAAGAGGCATGTGGTGGTGGCAGCTGTCTGAGCGACATTCCCAACCTCTTGCTGGAGTCCCACCCATCTTCCCCTCTCTTCCCCCCTGTTTCTGTAGAAAGGAAGGGTGGATCAGAGCAGTCGGATTCCAGGGAGCACCCTGTAATCACTACTCAAACATTTGGGACTTAAGGCAGTGCCAGAGGGTGTTGGAGGCAGGGAAAGATGTGGCCTACCTAGAATGGTTAGGTTTCTATAAACAGGCATTGGGGTCTGGGGTGACCTTCCTTCTCATTTTGTCTGGTGCCACACCTTCACCTACATGTTCGACACAGAATATGCACTCTAATAGCAGCTTACTTTCTGGGCTGGTGTGTTAAGGCACTTTCTGAGGAACTGTATGAATGGCTGCAGTGTTCATGTTGAGGAGAGGAGGTACTATCCCATGGCATCCCCTGGCACTCGCATTGCATACACTTCTGACACTGGGGTTCTTCCCTGACTGTAATTGTAGGGATCCTTGGAACTATGTATTCCTCAGCCGTTTCCCAAAGAGCGAGCACCTGCTAGCATCTGCTGCCCAGCCTGAGGCAGCTCTTGGATCTCAAGTTCCTGGCCTCCGCCACTGGCCCTTCCTTCATGCTGTGCTATTGCTGCCTCTTTGCTTTTACTATCCATTGGGAGAAGGGGCAGAGATGCAAAGTCCAGAACTGTTGCTTGGAGGAAGAGTTCTTTCTGTGATGTCCTCTCCTTTTGGATGTCACAAAGCAACAGCATCACAGGGGCAGGAGATGCTGTTTGCTGTCTTTCTGGGACTGTGCTAGGTACTGAATTAGTGCTTCATTTTTCCAGGGATGGTGGTGAGTCACAGGAGTCCCAAACCCAAGACTTTTACTTCACAGGGCCCGGACTCAAGCTCTGCCACTGTTCACAGACCGAAAGAGATCTGGCACAGCTGTGCCTGTCACCGCATGTTAGTATGTGCATGATTATTAGTTGCAACATGTGACATGTCTGGGACTGAAATAGCAGGGCATGGGATAGGGCAGGTCTGTAGTGCCTGGAGAGAACTGCAGGGACCTCAGGGCTAGAATGAGTGGATTGAGTTGCATCAGCAGGGCTGTTGGAGTCATTTTGCTGATGCCCTGTATAGACTGTACTTGGCACTAATATGTGCTCCTCTCTGCTGTTTAAATCCCAAACATATTCTTAAGTTCTGGGATCTCTGCAGGCAACAGGATCCTGCTCCTCTGCTTTACATAGTTCAACCTTTCGAGCTCACATTTACTGTGCAAATAAATCTATCCATGACATAAGCCAATGAAATCTAGCAAAACCAGAGACATTTTTTTCTAACCTTAGCTTGAAACATTCAGCTTGAGGCTAAACTCTCCAACCCTCAGGAGGATCCCAGACCTTTCTGGAACATCTGGGTGAGTATAGTAGTGGTAAAATAATACTCAGTTGCTGCAACATTACATTTGTTTCCCACTACACATGAGTCTCACTGGAATTTGTCTGGCTCTTGACAGAGTTTGGAAGTCCACAGCTCCTATGTGCAGCAGTGAGAGGTGGAAGTACATGGACAGGCTTAATGAGAGGCTTTCAGGAGAGGTGCATTGGTGAAAGTACACAAAACAATGCTGTGACTGCTTGGAATAAGCCCCCAATCAGTTCCTGCAGAGGCTTCTGGGATGCCAGGCTCCCTGCTCTAGGTTAGTCTCCCAGCCAAAGAGGGTGTATTTGGTTAGGGCAACACTTGATCAGTCTCTCTCAGGGAAACCTTTTTGGGAGCAGGCATGTGCTGGCTGAAAGCCCGGCATGGGGGAACTGTACTCGGCATCTTTTGGGGAGCAGGGCTTGGGGATAACTTTTTTTTTTTTTCTTTTCAACTGAAAGCTCTTATCTCCTACATCTGTTTTCTGTGTGTGGTTTTTGTGTTGTTTTGTTTCCCCCCCAGCATTTAAGTTTCTTAAATGTTAATAAAAATATCCCATCCACACCCATGAGTGCTAGCAGGAATATTAATCCCTCTGTTATACAGGTGGAAAGCCCAAAGCACAGAGTCTGCATGAGTTGCTCAAGGTCCCAGAGTGAGTCGGTTGATGGTAGGACCCAGAGCTCTTTAGCCCCAGCCCATTGCCTTCACCACAATTCTTTCCTTGCTTACCTGGGGCTCCCCAGCTATACTATATTGCTGTGTTTTAATTTGTGTTGTCACTTGGTGAGGTTCAGACCAGGGTCTAGTTTTATCTGTTTGAAAGAGCCATGTGTTGGCTTGACCTGGGGATTCTGGAAGGTGGGCAAATGAATAGGGCATGGTCCCATCCCAGGGGACTAAATAGCATTTTTGATTAGTCTGGCTGTCACCCTCAGGGCTGGTGTTTTCTCAGGAGGTTGTCATCTTCTCTCTGCTTTACCACAGTGACAGTGATACTGCTTTTCTTTCTTCTTACATGAGTGCAAGTAAGAAAGTAGGAGTGCCTGTATGGGTTGTTTAAAAGCTTTCTACTTTTCCTCCATGTAAGCAATATGTTAGTTTGACCTATGGCTTGCTGCAGCTCCCTTCCTCAGGGGGTCTTCCTAGTGAGTTACTGAATAGAGTTTAATACTGTAGTTGTGGTGGAACTCCTCATGTGGCCAGAACAGATCATAACTAGGCAAAGAAAATATGCCTTAGCTCTGCTTCTAAGAAACTGTGTTGTATTTTATGTAGGATAGGGAAAGTGTCTTAGTATGGGCAGAGCCCTTGTTAGCCCACCGCAGAACTTACCAACGGTTGTAACCAACCGTTATTTCCAAACAAGTGTGTAGCTATTGTGTTCTAGTAAGGAAAGGGAGGCCACTGGGCTGCCTTAGGAGTGATCATATTTCCTCTAACCTTTTAGTTGCTAAAATGTATTTGCATTATAGCCAGCAGCTGCATGTAATCTAATGCCCCTCTTCCCATTGGTTAGCAGAGTTGCAGGGCTGGGATCATGGCATTTGCTTCTTGCATAGATTCCAGCAATTTTTGGGGAAATTAAAAGTAAATTTGAGGTGCCTGCAAGAGCTCCCCTTCCATTACATTAGCCATGTGGGCTGGTTGCCTTCACAGATCAGTAGAACTGTTGCTTACCTCTCCCCTCCCCCTTCCCACACAAGATGTAACTCATATGGATAAAATGGAAGGTAACTGTACTAGTCTATACTGAAGCAATGTGTTGTCTTCATGGTTAGTGGGCTTGTTTTGTTCTCAGCCCAGATGTCACTGCATGTTGCACTTTGTCTTCAGACTGGAAGCTCTTAGAACAGCTCCTGGTTTCTTGGCCACAGTGTACTCTTAGTTCTGTACAATTGCCCATGCCATGTCCTGAGATCATTTTCTGTGCTCAGACTTGGGACTTGCTGAATTCCTTGTGTGGACAAATGTACAGTTAGAAGGGGAGGGGAAACTACTGCTCTAGTGTGTTCATCACCTCTTACACTGTAACTGTTTCATTTGCAGGATCCTGTAGCCTACAATTTAGCTAAATCACCCTGACTTTGACCCTGAATGAAACCGGGTTGGAGCTGGAGGGTTTTGCTAAACTCCTGTTGCTACAAAATCATGCAGTTGCAACAGTTGCATCCAAACAGCTTCTGTGTTAGATTTGTCAACAGCTTTCCCCACCCCCTAGTCTGAGGCTAACCCTATGTTACCACTTCTCACCATTTTACTGTGAATATCAGGATATTTGGTGGTTTTTCCCTCTCAAAACCCAGCTTCTGCCATGTGAGTATGTGAGAAACTTGGGTTTTATTTAAGAAGAAGGTAGGGCAAGGTGGCATCTTGGAGACTAATTTGTTTAGAGACATAAGCTTTCATAGATGACAGTCTAAAGTGGGGTCAGCAACCCCCTGCATGCGTGCTGGAGTCTGGCACATGAAGCAGTTTTGCTTGACATGCCACAGCTGGCCTGGGCTCTGGGCAGGCCCCTGCCACTGGCTACAGAGCCTGCACTGCCTGCAGCAGGTGGTTATGGCGGGGAGCTGCAAGCAGCTGCACTGGGGTCTGTGGAGCCCTGGCCCAGCTCATTGCTGACAGCAGGTGGGAAAGGGATTGGGAGCAGCCTGTGTGCCATGGCCAGTGGCAGGGGCCTGCCCAGATCCTGGGCCAGCTGTGGCAGGCAGTGGGGAGACTGCAAATGGTTACACTGGGGTCCACAGGGAGGTTGCAGGGCTTTTTGGCACTCAACTGAATCCATCCCACCAAGGGATTTTAATGTGGCCAGCAGCGGGTCCCTTGGTGCCACCCTGCCTATGTGTAGGGGGCAGCTCAGGCCATGGTGCATGTGGCCAGTCCTGCTGCCTGGATGGGTGGCGGGGCTGAGGTAGTGCAGGGCTGGATTCCATTTCCTGGCAGTGGCAGCTCCTTCTGGCTGTCACTGCTAGTGTTGCCTCTGCCACTGGACCCAGCCCTGCTGTCTGGGCACCCTGGCCTATCTGTCCTGCACCCACTGCCAGGGGCACCTGATCAAGGGGGTGGGCAGGGTCTCCATGGAGACTGGCCTAGGACCCATATGGGTAGGGCATGCTTGGCCAGGTGGATGGGGATGGAGATAGTGGGGAGTGGCAACTGGGAGTGTGATGGCTGGGACTGAGGCCTTGGCTGGGGTTGAGAACTTGGGGTGGTGACAGCATAGGGCTGGGGTAGAGCCACAGTCTTGCTGCCTGCCTGCCCTCTCTGCAGAGAGAGGTACCTGGTGCCTGGAAAAAAAAACCACATGCTGCTTATAATGCTCATCATATTAGGGGCTTATCTTTTACTGCTATCAAAGCTGTATATTGCACCTTACCATAACCAATGTGCATGAGACTTCTCAAGGGAAAAGTGCAGTGAAGACAAAACACTTGGCAGTAAAATCAAAGTTCTTTTTCTTTGTGTGTGTCCCCATCCCCCTCCCCCATGGGAGGTCTCATGCACATATCTTCACTGCTGTAAGAGCTGCTTTCTGCACCTTAGAGTAAGTAAAGGCCTGCCGCACTGGGAGATTGCCTCCACTTTCTTTTCTATCCCAGCTCTTTTTCCCCAGGTTTTGGTTATCTGGGACTTGAGTGTTTCACTATCAGGTTTAGACTTGGAAAGATTTATTGGCAGGAGATAACAAGAAGTGTCACACACAGCTGAGTAAATCTGAGTACCGTTTTAAAGAGAGGTGATGATGTTAGTGTCTCTAAGAAAAGGATGTTCTAGTGCTTAGTAAAGCATTTCACAGTCCATCCCTGCCAGGTATATCAGATGCATCTTCCTCCACTTACAAGTAAGGAAGAGACTCAGAGAGGGGAATGGGCTTTACTTTGTCCCACAAGAATCCTGTAACAGTGCTAGGAAGAAAATCTAGGTTTCCTGACTCTTGTCTTATACTTTAGTTGCAGACTTGTCTTTCTCAGCAAGACCTCACAGCTGGAGCATGGCAGGGTGGGACTCGACGCATGACTGGGCTGTGAATGTCAAGGGCTATAGGCTGTACAGGAGAGACAGGATAGGAAGGAGAGGTGGGGGCGTGGCACTCTATATAAAGGAGGAATACACATCCTTGTCAATTAGCAAGGAGTCAGAGGAGGGGCACTCTGAAGTGCTTTGGGTTAGAGCACAAGGCAGTCGAGGGGAAAGAGACTTAACGGTGGGGGTCTACTACAGACCTCCCAACCAGGGAGAAGAGCTTGACCAGGAATTCTTAGGTCAGCTCACAGA
>NW_017728947.1:76001890-76003142 GCF_001723895.1 Crocodylus porosus
ACCGCTCACGTAGGTTCTTAGACAGAGTGCAGGACCTCCATCTAACCCAGGAGGTGCACAGCCCCACCAGGGTCGATGCCTTGTTGGACCTAGTGCTGGCCACGGGTGATGACCTGAAGGGGCTGCGGGTGCTCGACCACCTGGGTGACAGTAATCATCGCCTGCTGGAATTCAGCATCCAGCGCAAGGTGGCAAAGGCCTGCAGTAAGGCAGCAGCCCTAGATTTCAGGAGGGTGGACTTCAACGAGCTAAGGAGGATAGTTGGGGAAGCACTGAGGTCCCAGAGGAGAGGGGAGCCAGGTGTCCGAGAAGAGTGGTCGCTCCTTAAGGAGATGATCCTCCAAGACCAAAGGAAGTTAATCCCAATGAGGATCAAAGGGGGCAGGAGGGCACACAAGCCTCCATGGCTCACCAAAAGCATCTGGGAATGTCTCCTTGCTAAAAGGGAAGCATACACCCAGTGGAAAGAAGGGGTCATCACCAGGGATGACTACACTGCAGTCGCTCGGGGATGTAGGGGGGGCAGTCAGGAAGGCCAAGGCAAAGATGGAATTAGGACTAGCTTCCCAGTTTAAGGACAATAAGAAGTCCTTTTTTAAATACATAAGGGGTAGAAAGAAGGTCCCGGGTAACGTAGGGCCCTTGCAGGACGTGATGGGAAATTTGGTCGTCACACCAGCCGACAAAGCTAACATGTTTAATGATTTCTTTGCCTCTGTCTTCCTAAGTAGGGACCAGAACAGCCACCTCACTACTGGGCCCCCCTCGGGCCCCAGGAGAGGCACACCTGGGCCAAACGCTAGGGAGGAACTAGTTAGGGAGCTTCTAGAGGGACTGGATGTATTCAAGTCGGCTGGTCTGGATGATCTCCACCCTAGAGTTCTAAAGGAATTGGCTGAGGTCATTGCAGGACCCCTGGCACGGCTTTATGAGCACTCGTGGTGCTCTGGTGTGGTGCTGGAGGACTGGAAGAGGGCCAACATGGTTCCCATCTTCAAAAAAGGGAGGAAGGAGGACCCAGGAAACTACAGGCCAGTTAGTCTTACCTCAATCCTAGGCAAGCTGTTTGAGAAAATTATTCTGGCACACATCCATGAGGGGCAGCAGGGGACTGCATGCTTAGGAGCAACCAACACGGGTTCATCAGTGGCAGGTCCTGTCAGACCAACCTGGTGGCCTTTTATGATCAGATCACCAGATCTTTAGGTGCAGAGGTAGCAGTGGATATAGTCTTCCTGGACTTCTGGAAGGC
>NW_017728947.1:76003242-76027103 GCF_001723895.1 Crocodylus porosus
TGCCATGGCAGGGAGTCGGACTAGGTGATCTACTCAGGTCCCTTCCGACCCTAGAAACTATGAAACTAAGGAGATAAAATATCCTTGCCCAAGCTCATAACAGGACTCATAAAATAGGCCATCTGCCAGCCCAGGGGTCAAGTGTCTCTCTGAACTTAGTGTCATGTGAGAGACTATGTATGGGCTGTACGAGGGAACTGTTCTTTAGATTTCCTTGTTTAGCTGTGCAAATATAGTTCATGTGCTTGGGTCTGAAGGTCAAGAGCTCATTAGATAAAATAATGATGGGAAAAGGAATTGTTTTTACCCTTTTATCTTTTTGTCACTGCTTGAAACTGATAAGGAAAAGGAGCAGGGGACCTGTAAATCTCCTCTGGGAGCTTATTATGGGACTGGTCTGTGAGATCAGGGGGCTCGTGGAGTGGGAGGGCTGGGGCAGCAGCCTTGCTGAAAGGCTGCATCATGGTCAGGTGACATTTTTTATGAACGTTAAGAAAACCGGAGCTGCATGGGGCCTGATAGCGGGCTGAAGGAGCAGGGTGAATTGTGCAGAGCTGAGGCATTGGACATAAGCTGCAAAACACAGATTTTTTTATAGGGGCTGATGGGCTTCTCCGCAACAGGTCCATCTGTGTGGTGGTGTGGGTTTGGTGGAATTGCCTCGCTCCCTCAGTCAGAGGTGCCTTATGTTGGTTTTCATGGTGGAAGAACATGGAGAAATTGTAATACATGGGGTAGGTCAGAAAGGGGACAATCTGTGCACAGAGCTGGCCATCGGATCCCTCGGCTCCCAGATAGTGTTTCAGGTAGAACTGCTCTGGGAAGTGGGTTTTGAATGATTGGGACAAAGGAATTGCCACGTCATCCCAGAGCAGTGCTCCATCCAGGCCAGGGTCCTGTTGACACTGCCTGGTATCACGTGGGTGTGAGGAAGGTACTGCTGACTCCCTGGTTGGTCAGTTAGGGAACATCTGGCTCACAGACATTTCTTCCTAACCCCTCCCAGTTTGGCTTTGATTTATACTCTGAAATGGGACAGTTTATGCTTATTTTCAATCTGCTGGATACAGCTGTGGATGTTCTTTTCATACATGTAAATGCCTGAAGGCAGCATGGTAGGGTTTGTTTCCTTGTATCGCTCATTCTCTCCGAAGTGGCCCATGTGGGGAGTCCTGACTCCAGTTGGTCTACATGCCTCTGATTATAAGGATAAGTGCCAGAGCTGTGCTGAACATTGAAGCTTGGTCAAATATTGGTGAGAATTACTCATTTGTAAGTTGGTGTTTTCTGGCTCCAGCGGTGGGGTGAGCTAATATGTGAAGGACAGGGCAGGGCATTCTGTGACCGTGAATCTCCCCGCTGGAGCAGAGAGCTGTGAATTTGCAAAGGGGGCTGACTAGAGCAGTGGTCTCCAAACTTTTTTGACTGCGCACCCCTATCAGTAAAAAAAATTTTTGAGCGTGCACCCCCAATATTTGTGTGTGCGTATGTGTGTGTATATGTATAAGTTCTAGTATCTTCTTCCTGCACCCCAGTGGATCGTGTTGCACACCCCCTGGGGTGTGCACACCCCACTTTTGAGACCACTGGACTAGAGCATGGAGGATGCAGATGTTTCTGATTCCAGTTGACAGGGTAGCAGAGAAGACTTTTTTTATTTATATAAATGGGATCTTGACCAGTTAAAGAAAATATGTGCCAAGGCAAACTAATAATTATTTATGGAGCACACAGTAAAGGACTGAATAACTAGTGTGGCTGGGAGATGGTGGGAAATGGGGATATTCTTCATTGCTTCTGTCATTTTGGTTCAGTTCGTGCTGCTCAGTTATCTCTCTCTCTCTCTCTCTCTCACACACACACACACACACACACACACACACACACACACACACACACACACTTTCAGCTGCAGAAGTGATTTAGGAATGTTAGAGGCCAGTGAGAATTGCTTGGTGTTGCCCTGCATCTCTCTATCTCTGTTGCTCTGCAGAAGCCCTTGTATATTCTAGGCAGGGCCTTTCAGTACCTGCATCAAACTTGAAATGGAAAAATGCATTTCAGTGCTGAAGTGACTAACTACCTCTCTCTCTGCGGGGGTAGTGCACAATGTCTTACTGGGAACAGGCAGCAGTTGGACTGGAGCCTGGCATAGGACTGTTATCCTGAAGGGACTGAGGAATGAAGGGCACCAGCACAGAAAGCTGGAAGTAGGTAAACACACTTGCTAGGAGTTGAGCTTTGGTTGTGCCACACTTGGGCACAACAAGGCACAGATGGGAGAGCAGCTTTCGTAAGAACTCTCCTGTCTTGAGTACCCACAAATACACTGAGTGCACTTTATTCCCTCTTGATTAGAAGAAGCATTAGAATCAAAGGGACCGACTCTCTCTGCGTCCTGAGGAGGGCCCTTCAGGCTGGTATTGCTTTTGATCCACATACTTGTCAAAACTTGGTCTGTTGTGAAACCTGCTCACTGGGGGTGGGGAAGAAGGGAGGAAATGCTTCTCTTGGTCGCTACCCTATAGATGCCCTCTGCTGCTGATGCTGGCAGCTGAGGAGCCACTGTGTCCCTGGAGCCAGGTGCCATTTCATGGCCAAGTGTGTGCCATTAGTACAGTGACCCTCTTTCCCCCCCCCCCCCCGGCTTTGGGACTGGGTACTGTGCTACCAGTTTAGCATAGCCTAAACCCAAAAAGCAGATGCCTCCCCTTGCTGCCCTTCAGAGTCTGGTGCCTCAGCCTGGGTCTGGAGCCGAGCCCCAGCAAACATGCTTAGAGCTTCTGGGCTTGATGGGTTTAAGCCCTCGAGTGGCTCTCAGTGCTCATATCCTTAGGGCTAGAGTTTAGGGACAGATATGGGGCAGTGGAGAAGTGGAGCCATAGGTGTGCCTGTCCTGCCTCTGGGAATCGGGCTTGTCAGGATGGGGTAAGCAGGAAGTGCTGTTACACTGGCCATATACTGTGGGCATTTGGATGACTGACTAAGGTAGTTTCATGTTGTCACACTTTGAGCCAGCCTAAGCTCGGTTCTCACTCTACAAGGTCAGATTGCATTATGGGACTGAGTCCCTTGGTAAGGGAGCTGTGTTGGGGTTGGTGGAAGAGCTACTGTTTGCTCGTCATCTAACGGTCGGTCTCTCTGTCTCTCCTATTCAGCTGGGCATCGCTGTGGGTTTCCTTGTCCCTCCAGTTCTGGTACCCGATGTGGAGGATCTAGAGCAACTGGCCTATCACATTAGTATTATGTTCTTCATCACTGCAGCTGTGGCAACTGCACTGTTCATCCTTGTTATTATTGGTAAGCTGGTGGGGGCACATGTGCAGGAAGGATGGAGGTAAGAAGATCACCTTGTGTGATGGGCCTGCTTTGTATGTCACAGGAGGGCCAGGGAAATCTGATGGGAACCATTTGGGGCAGTGTGCAAACACACATGTGCCCCTATTCACATGCGGGCTAGTGGCCACCCAAAAGTAACATCCTCTGGGAATGGTACAGCCCAGAGCTCCCATCCTTTGGATCAGGGAAGATTTGCTTTAAATCAAATTGATTTTTTTAAATCACAAATCACTGGCCAGGAATCCTCAATTTTTAATCCTTGTTTTCAACAAAAAGTACATTGTTGTTTGATATTCTATATTCATTTAACTTTTTGAAACTTTGTACTTTTTTGAGAGTTAAGGGCTTGACTCTGTCTTTCTGCAAGTTTGTGTATACAATGTGAAGAAATCCCCTTGTGACTACCTCTGGGTTGCTGTATATTTTGCTTCCTCCCATTTCCCCCTTATAGTGTCCAGACTCTGTCTTAAGTTTCCTGCCAAGTAACCTGTGGAAACAGTTTGACTCCAGTCACTCCACCGAGGGCTGCTGACCACTTTTTTTTAAGAGGATCAGTCTGCCTCAGCTGGGTTCAAATAATGCCTGATTCTGGTTGGAGCCAGGTAATGAGGTCAGAAGCGTTTTATTCAAGGGTCAGGTCACCTGGGCTGAGGGCTCTTCCTCCAGGGAGGCATTTTGGAAACACAACCAGAAGCATGGGCCTCCAGAATTCTCTGGATGTGTATGTGAATAACTTGCCTGAAATTTAGCCAGTATATTAGGGTTATGTATCTTTAGCCATGTGTTTTTAAAAGGTCCAACAAGCCCATTCTGTATTGCTCAAGCTGTGTTTCTCTAACATTCCTCTGTCCTGTACCCCTTCCACAGTCTCTTCTCTTATTAATAAATGCTATCTGTTACAGCACACCTAGCTGTGGATTCTTGAGGGAAGGGACCCGCCTTTTGGCACCCTTTGCTCAGCTAGCTAAAGTGGGGTTGACTTTTTTACTTTTCCTCCAGTACAGGAGGCTACTTTTGAATGCTTCAGGCTATCAGAAGCACTCCAAAATACCATGCTGGGATAAGCACCACCAAGGTCTGCCTGGTCTGTGTACTATGGGCTGCACAGAGCCCTAACAGTGACCAGAGCCCAGGTGGTGGCAGCAATTATCCCTGGGTTGTGGGTGAGTTCCAGGAAGGGGGTTGGCCGGATGTACGTGCTTCAGGGGATATACCTAAAGTGGGGTTTTGGTTGGACACAGTGAGGCAGGTGGCTCAGCATAGTCCCACCACAGACAATAGGGCTGATGGGTAGGTAATCAGGTCTGTTCTCTCTCATCTCCATATACTGCTGTTAAAAAGGATATTATCTCTGGAGACGCAAATCCACAGTTTGAGAACTGCAACTAAGCATCACAGAAATGCTTAATGGGATCTTCTAGACTGAGATCTTCTTTAATCTTTATGAATTTAGAAGAGTGTCTGGGAACCCCATAAGATTGGGCCCCTAATATAGTCTATGGCCCGTTGTGACTTTATAAGACTTTTCTAAAAAGGTTACATGAATATATTGTCTCCAAATAAGGATTATAAACTTCTAATTATATACTATTTCATAACAATATCTTTGAGCTTTAACATATCTTAAATTTAAACTATCTTTATTTTGGTGGTTTTTTGTTTGTTTGTCTTTTTTAAAGCATCTTAAGAAAAAATAAAAAATACAATTAAATTTAAAAAATTCAGATATGAATAAATCAAAAATATTGGATTAAAAGAAGAAAGTTAATTTTTATCCATCCTGCTTTGGATGGAGTCGGGGGCAGAAGCGGGCTGATTGTCTAAATACCTGGCATGAACCAAGCCTTTCAAAGCCCCCCTGGAAATTTGTGCCACGATCACACTCTCTTGGTGTCCCCAAATTGGAATGCTTGCATTGTTCCTGGGGGAGCTGTGTGTGCCTTGAGATCTGTCACCTCCCAGGGGACGGGGCAGAAAACAATGTCAGTTTAAAGGACACTCTATGCCCAATTAGGTGGAGAGGGAGAGCGGGGAAGGGAGCCCATATTAGGTGGGGACAGAATGGTTTGGGGCAGGATTCGGGGTAGTGCAGGTTGTTCAGCTGCTATGTCAGGTGCAAGACGCTCCTCCTGTGGTCCCCAGCTCATCTAGGGAGTGAGGGGAAGCCTGGCTTTTGCTGTGGCAGGAAAGCATACTTGGTTTATTTATCTGCTGAGTTCTGCTTTTCTTATTGTAGCCTCATACTTAGAGCTTGTGCCTCGATTAGATCCACCTACTGAGTGTATTGATTCATGAGTTCTGTGGGGAGACGCTTTAATTTTTGTTCCTTATCTGTACAGTTCTGAGGATAGGGAGCCCCCAGATTAGGTACCACCATCATTTTTCATTACGATCCTGAAGCAGCTCAGCCAGGCTGAGGGGAGCTTAGTGCCTGGAAGGGAGCTTGGCACTGTCCAGCTCTCACCCAGCACATGGGACTGCCTGGGCTTCTGACAAATGTACATGTACAGCCCCAATACCTGTATGTGTACATTAGCACCTTCAGACCCCCTGGTTTGAAGCAATGGCTCATTCCCTCTTCAGGTAGATGTCAATGGCTCTGAGCCCCTTGGTGCCCAGCAATGCTGTCAGCAAAGCCCTTGCCCAGCCCGTAGGGCTTTCTTTCTTGGAGACACCCTTCCGCCAGGGAAGCTTGCACATTACAATCAAAGCTTGGGGAGAAACATGTTTACAGACACTGTTTCCCCTGCCTTCCTGTGCAGCTCCCCCACATGCAAAGTAGGCAGAGGCTCCCTGATGTCTGGTCACAGACATGTCCCTGCTGTGTTTGTTTTCAGTGTTCCAGGACAAGCCACCACATCCTCCAAGCCGGGCCCAGGCCTTGATCCAATCAAAACCACCGGAAGACTATTCCTATCTGCACTCCATCCTCCGGCTGCTCCACAACACTAACTTCCTGCTGCTGATGATCAGCTATGGTGAGGCCAAGCCCCTGTGCTGTTCAGGAATGGGGGAAGAGGGTGGATCTGCTCACCAAAGTATCAGCCTAGATATGGGGCAGGCAATTATTTTGGATGGAGGGCCACTTACTGAGTTTTGGTGAGCTGTCAAGGGCCACACGGGTAGCCCCACCCCTTAACAGGTGCCTTACCCCCTAGTTTCCATCTTGGGACTGGAAGTCCCACCCCCAAGCCCCTGAACTTTGTCACTAGAAGGCCCTCCCCTTGCCCCCAGAAATACTCCTTTCAGCAAGGGATTTTGCCATCACAGAACCAGAAAAAAAAATTATATTCTAAAAATCAAACATCTACAATATTCATTAAGTTGATTTCAAAAAATATTTTTGTCGTGATTTATGTGTTTTGTGTAGTGTACACAGATGTGATGGCACAACAGTTTAAAATGAAATCATACTCTTGTGGGGGGCATGGCGGGGTGGGTATGTGGGGTGTGGGGAATATGATGGGGGTGGATGGGTGTGGGTTGAAGGAGCATGTGGTGGGATGTGGTTATGTGAAGTGTGGGTGGGTATGGGTTTTGTGGGGGGAGGGTGGCTAGAGTATGTGTGGGGGGGATCTGGGGGTGCATGTATACATGTGGGACTTGCCCTATGAACACCTCCACACACCCCCTCCCACTCCTGGCCCCAGGGTATTGGCATGGCCCTGTGCTCCTGCAGTCCAGCAGTGCAGCCTGGGGCCACATGGTGCTGGAGCCAGAGCCGTCCCTAGGGGTATGCAGGGCCTGGGGCATGTCAGCCTATGCAGGGGTGGGTGGTGGCAACAGCCTGAAGAAGCCAGCTGCTGTGGGGTGGGGTTGTGGTGGGGCCTCTACAGCACTGTCCACAAGGCCCCCCAAAGCATGGGATCCAGAGCAGTTGCACTGATTCGTTTCTGCCTCCCACCCCACCCCCCACTCCCATGGCCCTGGCTGGACTAAGTGTGCAGGGAAGCAGTGAAAGCTGGGTCAGGCACAGGCTTTGGGGAGGGGTGGGGGTTGCCAGGCCAGCTTAGCTTTTCTCCCAAGTCCTGCCGGCTTCCCATGGGTTCTACTGCCCCTGGCTCCTGTTGTCTTTGATAGGCAGCCAGGAGCAGATAAAAAGTTTAGAAAATTAATATTTAGGTGCCCCATGGGCTGGATAGAATGGCCTGGTGGGCTGGACCAGGCCTGCGGACTATATATTGCCTGTCTCTTGCCTAGACTGGTTTTCCTGTGCATGCTGATCAGTGACTCTGGCCTGCACTGTGGCAGGAAAAAGATTCTCTTTCTTCAGAGTCCCTTCTCCAACCCAGACTTGGGCATGAGTTGCTGCCACATTACAACACTGGCAGAAAGAAGCAAAACTTCTACAGCCTGTGGAAAGTACATGGCCTCCAAGAGTGGGGTTTTGGTTTTCAGTGGAGAGCCAGTTAGAGGGAGGGAATTTTGAGGTCCCCTCTGCTAGTGTCGGTCTTGCTATGCCTGGGTATGCTACTCACATTTTTCCCTGCAGCACACTCAGTGGGCCCCTGGGTTTGTTCCCTTGGTACAGTGAGGTGCATGGGTTCTCCTTACCATGCTGATCTGTAATTGGATGAGGTCTAGGAAAGAGGAGGAATCTGGAGCCTGCTGTAGTCTGTTGGCTGTGCCTTGAGGGACCCGCTCAAGCCCAGGACTGGGGTCTCTACTGCAAATAGGATATATTGTAGCCAGCTGATTTAGAAGGATCTCTGAGGAGTGGATTTCCTCAGATACTAGGATCTCTGTGCATAAATGAGCCACATCAGGTTCTGTGCATGAAATAGCTTCTGGCTTGGCCTGTATGTAGCCAGGGGTAATGCAGTGCTAAACCACAGGACTCCTAGTCCTGCTTCAGTAAGACTGTTCTGACCCCAGCTTCTGGTGACAAGTCTGCTTGCTGAAGAGACCCTCTGGAAAAGGAAAGGAAGAAAGGGCATGTGTTGCTTAGTGAAAGCTTCTGACCTGAATATTTGGCAGTTCACACAGTAGCATAACTGAGAAGTGTGACTGGAGCAGCAGCTGTGGACCCTACCTCTGTGGTAGGGGGTGCAAAACAGCTGTGACCACAGTGGCATCTGATTGCCAGTATGATCAGCACCATGGCAGGAAGCATTGCTCTGGGCACCAGACAGCTGCCTGACTACCCCTTTTGAGTGCAGGGACTCTTTGCACAGGTGACTGAAAGGGGTTTTGAGATGACTAAAGAGGGCTGGGGACTGTGTATTGGTTGCTTCACACTTGTTAGAGTTGCAAAAGGCCCGTTAGTTCATTTAGACCAGCGATTCCCAACCTTGGGTTGTGACCCAAATGAGGGTTGTGGGGGCGATGCTGGTAGCACTGTACACAAACGATGAGTCATGCTGCATGCTGGGAGCTCCCCTTCCCCTGGGCTGCCACTGTACTCTGCTCTCAGCAGCAGGTCAGGGCAAAAAAAGGTTGTGAACCACTGATTTAGATCTTTTTTCCTTGGCGAGAGCACTTGAGCTTTCAGGAAGTGATGTTCAGGTCTTCCAGGTGACTCCTATTCTGTTCCTTAGCCTGCTCAGTCCTGTATTGCACATTTCCTCTCCTCCCTTGCCCAGCTGCCCCTGAGTCATTGCACTGGAGACCAGTCTTAGGGTTGTTGTCTAACTGATGCCCTCTAAGGAAAAGGAGGATGTGTAAACTTCAGATCCAAACAAAGCCTGTCCTTGGCATCTGCCCAGCTCGCTGCATGAGTATAAATAAAAGGAAAGGGTTTAGTTACTAATTATGGCTAGCAAGTCCTGGAGCATGGAAGTGGGAACCTTGAGGTGCAGAATTTCTTTATAGTCTGATCTTCTTGGAATTGCTCCTTCTTTCAGGTTGTCTGGGGGTTTGCAAAAGCTATTGAGGGACACTCCTACTTCAGTATCTCTTCCTGTTCATTGCTATGTTTGGTCTCATCCTCCCGTTGCCAACCCTTTTTCATTCCTTTGCCTGACTTCCCCTGGAATTTAGCTCCTTCACAACAAAGACAATATGACCAGGATGCCTAGAGAGGCACGGAGCAATGCAGCCTCTTAAGCATCTCAGACCCTGTAAAACTGGATGGGAACTTCTATCCTTACACTAAACCTTGAACTTTCCAGGATTGAAGAAATTTTCAGCAGCGCTGCTCTCTCCGCTTCACAGATGTTATAGCTGTGCCTATTAGCCTCAACCCTGAGAAAACATCTCTGGTGGTCAGTTATGGGTCATCTCCAGCAGTTGCAATGATGGTAGAACCTTGGAGGGAGCCAGTTCAGAGCAGGTTCACAGGGCATAGAGGTAAAAATGGTGGCTGGCCATTCTTTTCCTACAGCAAGGCTGTCACTTTTTGGTACCATCGGTGGACTGGAACCAGCATTAGCAATAGGAAAGCCTGATAAGGGAGGGGATTTGTTAAAGGGACCTATAGCTTAATGAGTTAGAAGAAAATCAAACCAGAGCCTAACTGGCAGGAGCCTTGGGTTCTAATCTGGTATTGTTGGAGTCTCCATTTGTGGCTCTGGGTAGGTGACTTGGCTTCCCTGTGCCTATGTAAGGCGGGGCTCACAGGATATTGTGAGATCTCTGATATGTTTGTAAAACTCTGTGTGTATGAAAAGAACTCAGACTAGCTGTGAAACAGATGGGGCTAAAACTTAGGACTTCCTGGTTCCCAGTCTTGGTTCCAGATGATATGGACAATTGCATCTTCTGCTGCTTCAGAAACATCTAACCAGAGTGACACAATTCATGGCAAATGTTTTTTGAATAGCTGAAATTTTGAATAATACCTTCAAATTCGCCAGGGTTTTTTTTGAAAAAGGTGGAGAAGGTCCATCCAGATTTTAGAGCTCAGCAAATTGTTCAGAGGTGCTAGGTCTTGCTGTGATTCTGTAACTTGTCACCCAGCTCAGGGAAGGAAGCCCTTTCTTCTGCAAGCGACTGCTTTCAGCGTGGAGCCTTTGTAGGAGAAGACGGGCTGCTTATAAGCCCAGCTGTGGTGGAAAAGGGATATCTGCATAGTCCCAGGAAGGACGACAGCACAGGCCTCTTGTTGGTTGCTCTTCTGTAGGATGAGCTTGCTGTGTCATGATAGGTGAGAGGCAGAGACTGCACAGATGAATATGGATTGTTTTGGGTTTGAGCTGAGGCATCTGTGGGTAGAGGAAATGTGCTGACCTTTCATGCTTCCATTTCCTATCCCTTTCACTACCAGTGAAGTGTCTTATAGCAAACTATATGCCCCAGAATGGGAGGGGGAGCAATGGAGCAGCCTCACCAGTCTGCTTTGGGTGCAGTCCTACCAGGGCTGCATGTTGTGAAGAACAAAGGTCCCTTGCAGCAGGGTGTGTTCCTATCACTGGATCTCATTGGATCTCCTCCTCCTCTATCTTTTGATAGGTTATTGACTCTGGCCCCCTCTTCCCCCTGAACTCACAGATTCTCTACGTGGTTTTTGGAATGAAAATGATGGGGTTTTCCTATGTGGAGGGTATGGATCATGTTGCAACCAATTGGATGCCCTCCCCTGTGCTGCATGTCTCGGGAGTGCCTGCCTTTGAGTCCAAAACCTGCTATTATTGGCAACTGTGCATACAGTTTCTCTCTTTAGATCTCTGCACTATGCTCATCACCATGGCATTGTTAATGTACTGTTTACTGTTGGTAGAGGCTGAGCATGTAGAAGGAGTGGAATCCCATCCCACTGGTGTCCCTGCACCTCCAAATTGTCCTCAAAGCCCTTTGAAAGCAAAAAGCCTTCACAAATGTACGTTGTGAGGTGGGGGATGCCCATTGTACCCTGGGAGAGACTGAAGCCCAGGTGCAGAGGCAGGATTCAGTGTCTGAGTTGTGATTTAGCACTCAAGTGTTTGTTCCATGGATCTTTCCTTGGGGTCCTAGGTTGCCTCTGTCTACTGTACTGTGGTGTTTCCTTCCATTAGATCAGTCTTAGGAAGAGAGAGGATCAATATAGGGGAGGGTTTTGTTTGTGTTAGGGCTGTAAGGATTTCAGATGTCTCAAGGCAGGGACTTCAAACCATAGGTTTGTCTGGCATGCTCATATGTGAGGGCTCTTTGAAATGACACCTGTAAGCTTCCTTTTTCCTCTCCCTGGTGCTGTCATGAAGATCGCTGAAGCTTGAAAGAGAAACCAGCTGGAAATGTAAATGACTTCCTGAGAAGAGAATTGAATGAATGTTTGTGAGCCTTGTCCATCTGAAGAACTGTTCTCAGTATTGCCCAAAGTGAGAATTTAAGCCATTATGGTAACACTGGTAGAGCCCTATGTGGACAGTTCAAGGAGGCCTTCTTTGGTTTGGCTTATGCCACTTAGGAAGCGGGTTTAAAGCAAACCAGAGCCACTGGAAGAAAGTGTCCACATGTTACACCACTATTACCACAACGGTTTATATTCTCATGTTGGGTGATACTGAGAAACCAAGTGGACAAGGCCCATAACAGTTGGTTCAGTTGTCTTCTCAGAAAGTCATTTACATTTCCAGTTGGTTTCTCTTTCAGGTTTCTGTGATATTCATAAATGGTAAAACTTTCCCATGTAGACAAGCTTCTCGTGCCCCATGCAGAATTCAGCAGGTGTTCAGCTCCTACTTCATTATTGAAGTTTCTTGCCTAGAAGAGGCCATTCCCTGCTGGCTGTTGCTGAGGGCAGTGATCTAGTTCCCTACTGTAAGAAGTCTCCTGTTAGCATATCCCCTTCCAGGTCACTGACCTTGGTACTAACTGAACTGGAGCTCCTTGCAGGAGGCCTTGCAGATGTGACATTAAGCCAGCGCTGAGTGAAAGGGCTCTACCTCCCAAGTGAGAAGACTTGTTAGGGATCATTGCCAAAAATTAATCTGTCTGTGAGCAGCCTTGACCTCTGTACAGCCCAGACAAGTTGCTCTAGGGAAGCCTGTGGAGTTCAAGAAAGCTCATTTCTGACCTTGCCCTGGAGGCATAAAAAAAACAATTTTTACACCCTGGGAAGTGGCAGTAGCCAGGCCAGCAGCAACACTGGCTGTCAGTCTTGCACCTCTTGAAATCAGTGCCCAAAACTGGTGCCCGTACTGCCAACCCTAGGTACACTACTGCCTAACCCCCACCCCTGTCTTGCCCCTATACTGCAGAAATGAAAAGTGAATACACTAGCGTGAGGGAGGTCTTGAGGGCTGGATCCAGGAATTCTTTGCCAGCCCTAAAAGTATGTGCAGCAGTCTTCCTTTGCCAGAAAGTCAAGAACAGCTCTAATAGGCAAGTCCTAAACGTCATGTTGAGATGCCTCTTTCCTGTGTCAGCTCTGCAGCTGCTCCAGCAGTGTGGATGTGGTCTGAGCAACCCTACCCCAGTTTGGAGGTCTTTAGGTTCTCCAACCCAGTTCTAAAATTAACCCCCGCCCCCCAACTCAATTCATCCTATAGCCTGGGGCCTAGAGAGGACCCCACTCACTTTTTATTGGGCACTTTTCAATGACAGGCTCTGACTAGGCTGTGTTTGTTTGTTTTTTATCCCCCTCTTAGGTTTGAATGCAGGTTGCTTCTATGCCCTGTCCACGCTGCTGAACCGCATGGTGCTTTCGCACTATCCAGTAAGTGCCTCCCAACCCCAACTGTTCTCCCTCCTTAGAGCTGTCAATAGAAAGCTTGCAGTATAGAACAGGACTATCCAACTTCTACATGGTCATGGGCCACACGAGTACAAGACACCACTGGAGGCCGTGGATCCTAGGGCCACATCCCTCATTACCACTCCACCATGTGCCTAGGTGCTCCCCCCATCCCCCCCCCCCATACACTGCATCATGTGCCCTGACTGACTTCACTTACAAGGTCTCCCATTGTACTGTGCAGGCTCCCCCTCTACTAAAAACTGCAGTGTAAGACATTGCCCTGCCCTGTGGGACAAATGCAGGGACAGAGGCAAAGCCTGGAGCCCCAGTTGTTCCTATAGTTAGAGCAATGCAGGGAGTGGCAGTTAGGTGGGAGCCTGGAGGCCGCAATTTAACCCTGTGTATGCCACATGTAGGCCTCCTGTTGAGCAGCCCTAGTATAGAGCAAGTTGCTACATGACCTCCTCCTGGGAGAACTTGGTAGTTGGCCACTGCAAGCTTGTACTGTAGCCAGTACTCCTACCCCTGTTCTCTACAGCTCTTTCAGCTGGAAGGGACTTGGATTGGTGAGGTTCAGCAGTGTACCCCATAAGGTATGTTAAGGAATTGATGGCACTTTATTCTAGGAAATTCTCTAGTCACTTTTCATGCCCTGTCACTTACAGCACTTACTACTGGCAGTTCAGCAACTGGAAGTCCCTCGTACTCAGTGCTTCTGCACTGTTCACTACTATGTCTCCTGTTGCACAAGGCAGAGAGTGCTCCAAAGCCAGGGCTCCTACAATATGCCCTTACCCACCTGCTCCTCTGAAAGGGTGGGGCTGGGATACCTGGGAGCTCTCTTTTCCTGGCATAGCTCTCCAAATGTTAGTAGTTAGGCCAGCAGTCATGGTAAGCACTGGACTGTGTCTCTTGAACAAGCTACTTTAAAAGCCAGTACTAAGAGTGACCTTGCAAAGTTTTATATCTGGGGTGCTGATCAGCTTCCTCCTACTGACTGGCTCTGTCAGGGTTACTATCCTGCTGTCCTTGCAAGCTGGACTAGGTAGGGCTTTAAGAACAGGAGATGGAAAAATTCAGCTTCAGTATCCTTTCTTCTCCAACCCCTTTTAATTCAACTTGCTATTGTATTTGTGTGTGTCTGAACACAGGGGGAGGTGGTGAATGCTGGCAGAATAGGACTCACCATCATACTATCTGGCATGGTTGGAGCTTTAATCTCTGGCATCTGGTTGGATAAAACCAAAACCTACAAGTAAGTTCCTTGCACTGCTTCCACCCTCAGCAACCCTACCCAGCCCGCCATGTGGAGAGTGATACCCCAGGGGATAACTCTGCCTTCCAAGGGTTGAGTCATTGGGAGCATGTGTGGGAGGTAGACTGTACCCACAAGTGAATTCACCTTGGAGCAGCTCATGCTGGGAATGACCTGGTAGGAGAGACCACTCCTTCCTGCTGTTCTGGCCTGGGTTTTGGAACTACTGGATCAGGATTCTTTTGTCTTTTGCCTTATTCCTGCTGCTGGCAGAAAATACCCAGAGCAACCCTCGCAGTGGTGTCAGGGTGGGAGCTGAGAGGACAGTTGTTTTGGGCAGGCAGAGGGCCTGAGCAGCCCATCTAAGCAGGGGAAAGTAGGTAGGTAAATACATACTCTGTGTGTGAGTCTTCCTTGGGCAGGACAGGTGGGGATGTGAGATAAGGGCTGGAGGTCTTCCTACCTGGGACAAAGGGTAGTACCTTGCTCTTAGCATAGCTTATTTCCATGTGTGGCCACCTGTGTGGGCTCCTGTCTTGTGCTAGAAGGCAGCATGGTGGGTGTGTATGGTTTTCTTCCATATCTGTGACTGAGTTCCCACCAGTCCCCAGGGAAGGTAGGGAGGTGATAGTCCAAGTGGCAGCTTTGTTAAGGCTAAGCGAGTTCCCAGCACTGGAGGAATCAGGACAGTACAAGACCTGTTCTCTGCCTTACAAACCAGCCTCTGTGAGGCTGTGATCTGACAACCCCCATCCTCTGTCCTATTTAGAGAAACCCATTGATTCCTGTGCCCAGAGGCACTTTGTGTGCATGTCACTATTTAGGGCAGATGTAGCTGAGATTGGGGGCGGGGAGGGCCATTGAGGGTCTGTTTCTTTTAGATGGGCATTGGCAGCATACATTTCCAGCTGCTGGTATGCAGCTAAGTGTCCCTGAGCAACTGAAGCTGTGAACTGCTGACCTCCCAGGGGCTGGGTGCTTCCTCTTAAGACAGTCAAGTGGGAGCCTTTTGCTGCCTAGCTCACTTGATTGTTCTAGACTGAGCTTTGGCTGCCCTGGTTACAATGATACCTTACCTTATCTGGCCAGGAAACCTGGACAGTCAGCTTTGCCTTTCCAGCTGGTTCTGGAAGAAGTGCTATCTGGCTTTCCTTGCAGGCCAGTGTGAAAAGGGTCATAAGCTAGTAAGAAGAAAATAGGGAGAAGGATCTGAAATGACAATATCTGTGGCTGGCAATCCAGCCATATGGGAGTCTTACACTTCTATGCAATCTGACACAACACCCCATCACACTGGGCTGACAAGGGTTAAACCACTTCCAGCCCCTGGGGCCTGCTAATGAGCCCACAGCATCAACATGAAGAAGAGGCAGCCATCAGCTGTGCTAGCTGCCAAGTCTGTGCCGCAGAACCAGAGGCTTCTTGATGGAGGGGCAGATACAGTTGTCACATCGGGAGGTCATCTAGTCCAACCCCCTGCTCAAAGCAGAACCACCCCCAATTTAAATTATCCCAGCCAAGGCTTTGTCTAGCTGGGTCTTAAACTTCCAAGGACTGAGATTCTACAGCCTCTTTGAATAGCCTGTTCCAGTGCTTTACTATCCTACTAATGAGAGGTTTTTCCTAATAACCAACCAAAACTTTCCTTGCTGCAACTTGAGACCATTTCTCCTTGTTCTGTCTTCTGCCACCACTGAGACTAAAGCAGCTCCAACCTCTTTTGAACCACCCTTCAGGTAATTGAAGGCTGCTATTAAATCCCCCGTGACTTCAATTTTTGGTTACTGAAAATGTCTTTCCTCTGCAATGCTCATGAAACAGGCCAGTCTTTTGAAGAGAGGGCAGTAGGCTGGCATGGCAGTAGTCATGAATATGGGAATGGGAGAAGGTAAGGAAAGGACATTTGAGGCCTGCATTGTTAGTAGAAGGGGAGGTGGGGGGGCATCTGAGGCAAGATCCAGGATGTAGACCAGGCTGGAACAATGCAGTGCTTACTTTCTGTTTTTAACAAGTACTTGGTGATACCAGCTTTCTAATTGTAATTCAGCTGAGTGAGTCACCAGCAACCGGAGCCACTTAAGGCAGTTTCCAGCCTCCCAGGATCTCATCCTTTCCCCCAGTCAGACTCAAGGGTCCAGCCAGGTTTCTGGTTTCCACAAGGAGCTGCCCTGCCCCCAGTTCCTGTTTTGGAGAGTGTTCCCAAGAGCACATCCTTGGAACCATGTATAAGCCCAAACACATTTTGAGAGTAGACAAGGTCCCATCTGCATTCAGGAGGTTCTGTTATACCCTTTCACTGATGGCAGCCCAACTTCTGGAGAGCCAGCCAGTCTGAAGACAGCTCTGGGGGCCTTCAGGAATCAGCCTTGTGCCCTGAATATCTCAAATAAAAAGCAGTCTTAGGCCTGCCTCTGGCCTTGTCTGCCAGCACAGATACAAGGACACAGGCCCATTTGACTCCTGGTCACATGTCGTGCAAATTCAAAAAGGACACAAAGGTGTATCCTTCCCTGCAACATCATCTTCTCCATGCCCTGATTCCATAGGACAGGATCTTTAGCACGGCAGACAGTTTTCACTTAAAGTAACAGAATTTGGCAGCTTTGCTTCTCATGTACTTGCCTTTGGCTTCTTGATGCCATCTGCCTGCATTAGTACCTGCCTGTGCTATGACCAGAGTATCTGCCTGCCTGAGGTAGGCACCATTACAAAACACACAGGCTTTTCGCTGAGGAAAAAATGCAGATTCTGCAGGATATTTGCATGCATATTTGGGGAATTGAAGAAACCTACACTGGGCCCAGATGTCTGGTATCCTGCCCACACTGGGCTAAATCTATCCTTCATTGTGGCCCAAAGTCAGTAAAGTTGTATTAGGGATGAGCTTAGCCCACTGAGTACACATGATACACCACCTAATGCAGCACTGCTCCCACATAGGCGCAAGCCTCTGAAACAAACTCAGCATTGTTTTCCTGCTGCTGAGACCTGCTTTCCAGATGCTGTTGAATAACCAGAAAGTCCTTGACACTATGATTTCTGTGCAGCAACAATTCCATTCAGGGAGGCTGAGAACATCATGTGCCCCAGCTGTGACAGTCTGGGCCACATCACAGCACTGGAAAGAGCTGAAGATTACAGAGCAGCAACAGTGCAGTTAGTGATGGGGTGTATTCCCATCTCCTAGGGCTATAACAGCAGCAAGATTGCCAAAGATGATGTGCATGAACCCAGGTGTGCTGCATGCAATGATCCAGAAACAGCAGCAAGCTGCAGCCAGGCTGCTAAGGACAACACATGTTAACCCAGCCCTACTTCACAGCACTTCAGGAACAGCAGGAAGGAGTTGTTGCATAGAAGTCTAGCAGTCATTTGCTTCCATTTAGCTCCATAGGAGGAAGCCCTCTCAGGAATGTCTGTTCCTGTGCCCAGTAAGGTAACATTTATTAGCCCTGTGAGAGCAGAACTAAATTCAGTTCCCTGTAAAGTGCCTCCTTCTTGCTCTGTTGTCCTTGGGCTTTTCTGTCTTTCTGTCTCAGCATGTCTGGTGCAACCCTCTGAGAGCCAAGGGCATCTTGACATCTCATTTGTAATGTCCCCATGCCAGGCAGGCCTTCTTTAGCTGAATGTTGTTAGCACCAGTGTGTGGGATGCTCAGAGTATCAGTTAATTGGTAGATCTGGTTTACATTTTCCCTGCTAGAATGAGCCTCTGGGAGTAGTTTTCTGTAGAGAGCAGCATCTGCTGCACTGAGGGGTTGGCTGTGGGGAAATCCCAAAACTGCCATCTCTCAGGCAATTCTGTACATCCAGGAACTGCTATGGAGCTGGATTCTGCTTCTGGGTGGATGTTGGCTCTGAATTGTACCTTCTGGTGTGTAGCTGCTGCTCTACTGGGGTTCATGCTCCCAGCCAACAGTTTTTAACAGGTTGTGTCACTATGTCTCTCAATTCACTGTGTCCACCCAAAGCAACTCAGTGGGCAGAGGAGGAGGGAGGCATCTCTGCTTTGGTGCCTGCTGTGCCATCTGTATTTGCCTCCCACTCTCCAAGGGTAGGTGATACCTTTTTCAGCTTGCTGATGTCTTAACATTCAGTAGATGCCTGTATCCAGAGTAGACTTGTCACCAGTCCCCTTCAATGAATGATGTGTCTGTGCTTCCACAGGGGCACTGGTCCTATCTAAAGGCCCTAGAGAGGATAGTAAGTTGTATTGCCTGACCGCCCATTCCCAGCACCAAGCCAGAAAACTCCAGGCTTAGAGAAGTGGGAAGTGTGTGCTCCAAGAATCTCTAGTCCCTTCCTCCTGTTGCATGCTGATACTTCCTTACTACTCAAAATGAAACAGTCCTGACCACACATGGTCAGCACATCTCTCAGCCACCTTTTCACTAGAGAAAAGGGATAGGTCTCAGCCTCTGGGCCAGTTCTCAGTTTCTGGAGTTGTTAATAGCAAGGCATTTTAGAACCCTGGATTCTTCAAAATTAAGTCAGGTTGGCATTTTGTTTGGAAAAAAAATGCAACAATGAGGCATTGCAGGTTTAGATTAGAACCTAAAGGAGTTCAAACAAAAGCACCATTTATGAGATACCACTGCTGGCCATGGTGAGTCGCACATTGTCCTCACCAGGGAAGTCTCACTGGGCCTGTGTTCTTTGTGCTCCTCTTTGTTCAGGTTGGCTACAGCACCGACTCTTTCCTTGGCCTCTCTGACCTACTCCCTCAGCACAGGCTATCTGTCAGCCCTTCACAGAAGTGGGACCTTGTATCTTGGCTACCCAGCCTAATCTCTCCCCTTCCCCAATGTATTTCAGTAGGTAAAACCCACCCTTTCCCAGAGCTCCAGACATTCAAGCACTCTGGGTTATAGCACAGCTTTCAAGGGGCATATAACATTGAAGTATGTAACGTGCTGTCTTTGCAAAGGTTTATAGTGCACTTGCTTTTTATATAGGCAGCACAAAAGAGAGATTAGTGCAATAAGCACCTACCCAGCATCTCTGCCTGAGTGTCTCCATGCTCTCCCCCACACCTCTCTAGAAGGTACTTTGGGCTTGGATCAGAATCCTCAAGGGTTTCAAGGTACTCCAAATCCTAGAGTCTGTCTGTATGTCTGTTTACCCCTGCAGTTTATCTCTCTACTCCTTTGCCGTGAAAACAGGTTCCTTTTTTCCTCTCTCATGCCAAGCCGCTATAGTTTTTTTTTTTTTTTTTTTTTAAGACATTATTCTATCACCTCTGTCCTTTTGTTCTCTTGCAAAACAAAACTATCAGGAGATCCTAGGGGATCTTCTACTCCTCCTTCTCCCCTTTCCAGATAAATGTAATTGAATTGGTTGTTGAGCTCAGCGCACTCTTTTGATTGTAGCCATCATTTGCCCAGAGTCCAGGTGCAAAAAATAGGGATTTGTCTTGCTTAACTTCCATCTGGGCTTGTGTCACTCTGAAAAGCTGGGGAATCGGGACTCCTGGGCTATGCCCTGGGCTGTCACTGCCCTACTGTGTGGTCCTCCTCTGGGTTTTGATTCAGTGTTCCCTGTTTGTGCAGTAGGGATGCTTTTGCTCTTATCCTGCTGGGAGGAAGGGTGGTGTGTAGCTTCCTTTGCTATATTGTGAAAATTCACTGAGATCCCCAGGTGGAAGGGGCAGGAGAGGTGTTGAATCAAAGTGAGATGACTGGTCTTTGTCTTACAGATATACGACACTTGTGGTTTACATCATGTCCCTGGTGGGCCTGGTGGTCTACACCTTCACCCTGAGCCTCGGCCACCTCTGGGTGGTCTTTGTGACAGCAGGCGCTCTGGGGTAAGCTCCTGTGCCATGTTGGTGTGTACTCTTCCTCCCCAGTGGGAGCAGCCCCTGAACACATGCCTGCAGACCCCAACTACCAGGCTTCCTGCTGCCTCTGGCATTGCCTTCTGCCCTAGTGCTGTAAAAGCAGAGGTCATACAGCCCAGCAGCAGCAGGGGGTGGGAATGGGGCAGGGTCTGTGTCTGGAGCTTCCTAGGGAGAGGGACAGGGTGTCCTCTTCTTCCTAAGTCTCTCTAAAATCTCCTGACAGGGAGAGCTCAGGAACATGAGCAGTAGTTCCTGCAGGCCCTCTGTCCCTGCAGCCTTTCAGCACCCTGCTCATGGCAGGGCTGCAGCTTGAAGTGATTTCAGGAAGCAGGTGGGAGTGAGGGAGGGGCAATGAGAGCTATGCTGGCAGGTGGTTCTCAAGTAGATGCTGAGTCCCAGACTGGCCTGTGGACCATCTTAGAGATTTCCAGGCATTTACCCTTCAGACTAGTATTAATGGGATGACTTGAATGTGTCATCCCAGCAGCAGTGGAGAGATCCCTTTCTGTTTTCTCTGCTCCTGCAGCTCTGGCCCAAGGTCCCATGGCTGCAGGCATAATTGTTTGAGGTGAATTGTGGAGCCTTTCTGCCAGTTGGGCAGGCAGCTGGGAGAGAAGAGGAGGAACAGCATGTCTGTTCTGCAGAGTCACAATGTTAGGAGGCAACTGGTATCTGTGCTGTTTCCTGCTCTCTCCACTACTTCTTCTTACAGTTGTTGATTCTTCCCTTTCTACTTCCTGTTCTGTAGGTTCTTCATGACGGGGTACCTGCCCCTGGGCTTTGAGTATGCTGCAGAGCTAACATATCCAGAGTCAGAGGGAACGTCTTCAGGCCTCCTTAACGTGTCTGCACAGGTACGTGCAGCAACTCTACACTAGAGCACCATGAAATTAGGCCTTTGAGGCCTAATCTGGTTCAGACCATCTGTCCATGCCATCTGGTAGCCTGCTTCTCTTAGAAACCTGTACTTTGTGCTTTTAAGAGAGACCCTGCTTCAGAGCTATCAAAGACCCTGCTAGACCTTTGATTCTTGTTTGATTGTTGTCAGATAGTGGAATTTACTATATTTATTTGATTCCAAGATGAGGTTTTCCTCCATTTAAGATGGGGAGGGGGCAGGAATAGCCCCTCACCTTGGAACTGAGCATGAGGCAATGGGGGAGCAGGCAGCTGCTGCAGCTTCAGCCTGACTTTGGCTTGGGGCTGGACCCACAACTGCTTCCTGGCTGCTCCTTCACTAATTCTGCCTTTCATCCCCCTTCCCCCTACCTCTGCCCACCCTGCCTCTTCTGCATACCCTTGCTCAATTGCCCCAGGCTCTATCCCCATTTTCATGGGGCATTGAGTATGGCCCCAGAATGGCTAAGTAGCAGTGGCAGTAGCTCTGGCTAGGCCCTGTGGTCAGTACTGGACCTGCTATGCTGCTACCACTGCTACTAGGTGTGGCTGGGGCCATGGTCTGTGATCTGAGCTGGAACAGGGATAGAGCCTGCCAGCACTGCAGCAAAGGTGAGGTGGAGGCAGAGACTGTGGCAGGAGGAAATGGTGAGGAAGGAAGGGGACAGAAGTGGTGGTGGAGGGGGGGAGTGGTGAAGGAGATGGGTAGCAGAGGGCAAGCTGCTTGACCTTGTCCCACCTCACTGTCTGCCCCCTATTGCCTGCCTCCCCTTGTTGTCTGCCCCACACCTTTCCCCCCACCACTGATTTCCCTGCTGCAGCAGTGGGAGGGATGAATTTAAAGTGATCTGCCAATAATTAGATTCTATGCATGGAAAAGTTATAACACATTTATAAATCTTATGTGTATAGAATCCAATTGTTATGGGGTTATCTTAATTTCAGGGTCATCTTGGATTTGGATAAATATGGTAACCCCAAACTTCCCTGGTGCCCTCCCCTCTCCTACCCAGGAAAATCCTGCAGGATACTGGACCTCCTGGCCCCTCTTCAATGCTGCCCTTAGCAACAAAGTTCTGCCTCTCCTTGCTGAGAGGGAATTCCAACCTGCCAGCCATACTTGCCTCTCTCTAGCCATGAGGAGACAAGTCTTCCAGATTAATTTTTTATTTCTAATACAGCTTCATCTGCAAGCCTGCCTATGTGTTCTGGATCTACTATAGTGTTGGAATGTTACCCATTGAGTTGTGTTGCTGTTTAGCAAGCAGAACAGCAACAACATTTCATCTGTTTTTGTGTTGCAGGTTTTTGGAATAATTTTTACCATCAGCCAAGGACAAATCATGGATCGCTTTGGGACATGGGCAGGAAACATCTTCCTTTGCTCCTTCCTGCTTCTAGGGACCATCATAACTGGTAAATCTGTGTCTCTCTGTCTGTAGCTGACATGTGGAACTTGGCACACAGAGTGAAGGATGATTTCCCCACCACTGTGCCTTCAGGGAAACTCCAGCAAAACAGGCACTGGAACAGCAGTGCCTGCAATGTGCTGCTGATGCCTCCTTGCTGTGCCACCTACTCTGTGTCACTAGCAGGTGGTTCCAGTCTGCCTGTCCATGGCTCTGCCTGGAAATGGAGCAAAATGAGGCTTCTCCATGGCTGGCCCTCCTCTCTGGTGCCCGAAGAAATCCTTTCTTTCTCATCCAGGTGTTGGGAGTGCCCCACTTAACCTTACCTTTGAGCTCCAGGAAGCTTCATCTGGGACTTGTGTGGTAACTCACTGTCTTACTGTTTCTCCTCTGCCTTCTGTTTCTCAGCATTCATTAAGGCTGACCTCCGCAGACAGCAGGCCAATCTGGGAAGTGAACAGACTGTGAGTAAAGCCCCTCTGATCCCTGCCCAATCCTTGCCATTTAGCTTAGGGCAAACCCTGATCTACCCTTTTCCCTCTAACTGTGACTATCTTCTGTTGTTCCTACAATCATCTGTTAAGCCCCACAGGGGAAGTGCCTTCTTGGCATTTGTAGTGATGATCTTGGCCATGTCAGGTATGGAGGCACATATATGCTCTGCTGATGGCACTGTATATCACTAAATGTTGGCCCTTCACGAGTCTGCAGAGCTGGCTTGTGTTCTGGTTTTCTTTTAGTGACTAAGGATAGATAAGGGAGCTGGGAGTAGACAGAAAAATGTACCCTTTGTTCTTGTGAGTGTTAACACTTAGCCTATCCACAGAGATGCCCATCTTCAGAGCACTCTGAGCACACCTTGATAGCCCCCCTGGAGTGGATGCAATTGCTGTTGGGTCCCTTTTTTAAGTGTCTGATTGTGGGCTGCAGAATGGAAGGCAGTGGCATAGCTACAATAAGAACTCTGCCCATTTGGACTCCTGGCCCTGTGCTTAGTCCACTAGATGTGGCCGCACAGCTCCTGGTCACACTCAAGTGAAGGGCATGGCATCCCCTGAGTCTTGAGAGGTTAATGTAGCCCTAGGTATGCATGTGAGTAGCCTCTAGTGAAATACTAGCAGTGGAGAGCCTCCCAAGTGACTCCTAAGGGGAAAGGGAGGGCGTGATTGTTTTCTTCTGTAGCTTTCTGTCTCTTGTCCTCACTGGCTCTGGGCTCCTCTTCCAGGACGTTAGCAGAGACGTCCACCCAGCGTTCCCGAAGCTGTCAGCGACACTGGCTAGCAAAGTGCATAAGCCCAGTTCCCTGCTGACTCGAATCGCAGCTTTTTGGAAGACAAAGCTGCCTTCCGCCAGATAATCTCTAACCACTCCCATCTGGAGAGACCGGTGGCTCCGAGAGGCCTTCTGGCCACCCTGCTCCGACTGGCCGCCCTGGAAGGTGTATTTTAAATAAGATGCTTTTCAATAGCAATGGCGCAAACATAAAACACGTGGGATGAAATATACAAGGGGCACTCACCCTTCCCCC
>NW_017728947.1:76027203-76044163 GCF_001723895.1 Crocodylus porosus
AACCCACACAGTCCTACAAATATAATTCCGGAGCAGGGGAAATAGAAAACGGCCACAATTTCTATCTGGCGGGGGATGAGCTACAGTGTACTCACCTGATAAGTCCCTGTTCACCCTGCATTACAGCAGGTAAACTTCCCTGTGGGCAGAATTCAGTAAGCTTCCTGGAGAGGCAATTGAATTCCAGAATCAAATCACCCGTGAGGGGAGCAGTATGAATCTGTGGCATGCTGAGTTCTCCAGCACATAAATGAGCACAGGACAGCCTGGATAATCGCTTCCTTTTGTGAATGCAGTGGTAGGATACAGCTCACTATTGTAGATCTGTAGCTGTCTGCATTAGTCCTACCCCAAAGCCTGAGCTTTTTCAATCTCCATTTGCTCACTGAAGGAGGGAATCCAGGATTAGTAGGGACAAGGCCCCAAGGGTGATGGACTTCCCAGCTCTAGGGCTAAAGATTTATCAGTCTTAGCCCAACTGTGATCTGTAAATCCAGGAGACAACTAGGCAGTGATGAAAGGAGCCTTGATAGGATCTTGAAATCAGGGAGGTCTTTGGACATAAAGACTAATAATAACATCCTTTGCTTTATCAGACCCAGTGACCCTCTTCAAATGAATTGGAGACCTGAGATGAGGCCAAATAAGCTACTGGAACTTTTTATGTAAATCCACAATAACATGGTGGGCTGTAGCTGGGAGGTGTTAGAAGGGCAGGGAAGGCACAACTGATTTTTCAACAGACGTAAAACCGCTGTCCTGAAACTGGTGCGGGAGACCCAAAAACTAGTATTGTTAAGGGTAGATCTTCATTAAAGGGCCTTAAAAAAAGGAGTCATTCAGATACTCAGATAACAACAAAGGCCCTTCAGGTGCCCTTTTCAGTAGAAATCTCACTACCCCACAGTTTCACCTCTGCCTAGCTCCTTTGCATGTCTGTTATAACAGACATTTCCCAAAGTAAGAAGGCAAGTGGAGCAGGCAGGTCAGTAACGACAAATAAGATAGCAAGCATCCTTTGTGAAATAAAGCTGTATGCACAGGCTCCTTAGCTATTAGTCCCTGAATTTCCTCTTGCTGTATGGTCTGGCCAACTGGTCACTACATAACATAAAAGGGAATGGATTGATTGTCACACGCTGAGTGGGGGAGATGAAGGATTCCAGTCCATTACCTCCCACTTAAGGGAAGGTACTAGTCTGTCTGACTTGCACTTGGGGGGTTAAAACAGAAGCCTCAGTGAGAAGCAGGGCAGGGTGAAATGTTGGCCTTGGCTCCCAGCCACTGCTCCTGAAGAAAGCTTTGAGCTGAGCTTTTCCTTTATAGAAGATGCTTCCATAGCTTCATCAGGAGCCCTGCTTGCTGTCCAGTCAGTTGGGCACTTCAGAGCTTCTCCTTCTTAGGAATGTATTATTTCTCTTTCTCCCTCTGGTCCTCATTTCTGGGATCATGACACGTGGCTGTTGTTTCAGAGACTCCAGGGCAGCAGTCAGATCACGGATTACGGACAGTAGCTTGTAGCCTTAACCCCATCACTTCCCATCCCTGCTCGCTAGCTCGCATACACAAGGTAGGAGAATCACACTAATCTGCTTGTCTAATCACTCACAGGGATGGCACTGGCACCAAACCAATGGCACTTGCAGGACTGACTCGAGGAATGGCAGCAGCAAGCAGAGAGAGTGGGGATCTTGAGGTATGGGTGGGCTGACTCCTGGCCTGTCTGGATCATGGGGTGGGGAGAAGGAGCAAACAGAAGAGGCTAAATTTGTGGGACCATGAGAAAAATGAGAGTTGATGCTGTTAGCTTATTTGGGCTGGAGTTAATGGGGGGGGTGAGGGTGGAAAGGAAAGGCAGCAGAAAGAGCATTCAACTGAGTAAATACATCAGGGAAGGGAAGAACAGATGGTTTTTAGAGATGGGGCTGTAACAGTTATTAAATCTAAATCCCAGCCTCCCTTAGTCGGAGCTGCTGTCTGGAATTGTGTGAGAGAGCTGCCCTGACAATGTAGAGAGTATGAAATCTTTTGGCAATAACTGAGCCATTGGGTTGGTGCCTTTTGGGTAGGAGGGTGAGTGTAAATTGTGCAGTGCTTTGCTGTTAAGTCTCTAAATCTAGACTGTGCTTGAGCTGACTCCTCAGCTGCTGCTTGGCATATTTAACGCTTTGTTGCTCCCTGCTTATTCAACCTCTCACTTTGCTCTGGCTGGCTGCCCTCCAAAGCTACCCACCCTGCTCTAGATGTTTCAAGGGTTACCCTCTAACATATGTATATTACTTAGTGGTGTGCAGCAAACAAGCCCAGTAGGCAAGGGCTGCTATTCAGGTCTGAGAATGGTGTGATGGCAACAGCAGTCTTAGGTTTGTCTGTTGCTATGCATCATAGTAGAGCACAAACAGAGCATGCTCCTGGCTGCATGAGGTGTGAGCAGAGGGCATGGAAAGACGGGCCTTTTGGACTGAGATCTTGTGGGGTATATCTACGCTGTGTGATCACAGCGTGGGTGGCCATATCTGAGCTGACTCTGACCTAGCCACCTTGGGTACTGATATCAATGAAGTTGTGGTGACATAGGTTTCAGCATGGTTTGTATGAGCTCACTTTGAAGCTTGGGACTTAGCTTGGGTGCTGGTAACTTTTCATCAAAGAAACTACCACGTATCTAGATCAAGCATGTCAACCATAAAGCCCATGGCCCAGATCCAGCTCATGGAGCCCCATCATGTGGCCCCTGGTGCTACTCCATGTCTTGAGTTGATCCACAAATGGTGCATGCTGGAGTAGCTCCACGTGCAACCCCTCCATGTGGCATCCATAAAGGGCCAGTCTGGGTACCCATGTTACCGCTTGTCAGATCCAATGTCCAGGATATATGCTGCATGTGGCGCCCACTTCAGGCAGTCTGCTGTGGGCTCCATGTGAAGCATGGGACTGGCTAGGGCTTGTGGTATGATTCTGGACTGGACAGAGCAAGTGCTGTGGGCCTTATCTGGCTTGTGGGGCTGGCCCTGTGCCATTCATTTGGCCCGTGGACTGGTTCCATGCCACTCATACAGCCTGCAGGGCTGAGCTGATGTTTTTGATCTAGATTAATGTTTGCATGGATCTGCCTACCAGTACTGTAGTTGCACCTCATAACTGAAATGGAGACAGCCTGAGATTCAGGCTAACTGTTGCCTATTCTATGACCTGTCTGATTTTTAAAAAACAAAACAAAAAAAGTGGGGGGATGGGGGGTGAGAGTGGTAAAGGCAGTACATGGGCAAGTCTCAGACATAGTTACGTAGTACAGTGGTGCTAGCAGTGCAGTGTCCTCCCACCTTAGGCCTCATTTCTAGCGTATAGTGGAAATTAGATCAGCAGATGGGGAAGGGATTGAATGGCACTTGGGGAAAATTTGGGACTGATTTGTGGCTTGCTTGCCCAAAAGCTTGGCCCCCACTTCTCCTAGAATGTCACGTGCCCGGTCCTCCTTGCTTGCAGTGTGATTCGGTTTGAGAAACCCTTCCAGGGAGTGGGTGAGAGGCTGGTGCACCAGTTTCCTTTGGAGCTATTTCCATGTGCTGAACCCAGTTGTATTTGCATCACACAGAAGTGGTGAACTGGTGCATTTGGAGAGTTGCAAAAGGTTCTGGGGCTGAGATTTTAAATGGAATTGGGATTAGAGGGCCTGCAGCCTGGTGCCTGCTGTCCAGAAGCACAGCCTGGAAGAGGGTGTGGGGTTAGATTTGTGATGTTCTTTAGAACTTGGATACTTTCCATGGGGCCACAAGGTAACAGCAGTTAAGTGGCTAAATAAAGTGCAGAACATCTTGTTGGTACCACATACTGTAATCATGTGTTTGGACCCAAGCAGTCAGGAAGTGCCTACATGAAACTGTGGTTCTGCTGTGGACAGAGTGCAATGTGGGCTGCGAGGGGAGGTTTGTGTTAGTGCCTCAGAGAGGCCATTGGAAATGGGCTCCTTCTGGAAACAGAAGGGTGTACTATTTTAAACTGCCAGCTGAGCAAAGGGCCCTTGGGCTCAGAGCTATACTGTGCCCCTTCCATCTTGCGCATCACTTACTAGTCAAGGAAGCTTCCATGGGCTTCTGTGCTGCCCTCAGCAACCTAGGGCAAATCTGTGTTGCCTGTGGGTGATGGGTAACAAATTGGTACTGGATCATATTCTCTGGAAGGGGCCCTCATTTTGGGATGTGCTTCCCCCCAGTCCAGGGTATAGGCCTAGCCAAGCAGATTTGTTTTCCCTGTATGGGAAGGAGAGGGAGTCATCTGGTGGGAAGTACCCTTCAGATAAATGGTAGTAGTAGAAATAACTTTTGCAATTAACATTGTGAAGTTTCAGTGGGAGTTAAACTGTTTTTATGGCTGTGTTAGACACCTTACCTTCTTGTCTAACTCTCCAGTCCAATCAGTTCTCTCAGTGCTGTCACTCATTGCATCAAGTAGGATCTGAAATGTCCTGTGGGTTAACTTTTTATAATATACTCTTCTAGGGACATCTAGACCAAATTCCCTCTTCTCTTTTAAATGTAGTTTGAAAGCAAACAGAATCCAAAACTATCACAAGGTCATGCCTGCTAATTCCATAGAAATTTAAACTACGTCCACATACCGCATTATACAGTGAGTGCCGGTAGCACAGACCATGTAACTGAGCTTAACATCCTGCATCCATTCTTCTTTCCTTTGTAGTTTGTTTGCTATCTTATGCCTGCTTTCTGACATGATCAATGTCCGTATAGGTGGCATGTTTTATGCTCAGTCTCAGCTCAGCAATAATTTTTCCAGAAAACTTCTGAAACATTTGTTCAGAAAGTTTTGTATGTTGTAGTTAAATGAACAACAAAAACTCATTTCAGAGTGTGTGCATGATTCTAAGATGACAGAGCTGATTTTGTTCCACCTTGGCTTTTCTAGTAGAGATCGTTAAAATCCCAAGTATAAGCCAAATTTAAAGAATGTGAAGTACATTCATTGAAAAGTATTCTATATTTGGTTTGATTTAAAAACAAACTCCATCTTGATTTATATTATATAGCTCCTTAGGATATCAAGAGACTGTATTTAAAGCAGTGTACAGGGGTGGAGTTGAGAGTGTGTGTGTGTGTGTGTGTGTTTTTTTAACCTTGATTCTGCTTTCTCTTGTAATACTAGATTTGTGCAGGAAACATTATATTATACTTGGAAATACTATGAATGCAATGCATGTGAATCAGCAGTGCTGTGAGGAATCCTAATGTCAGTATTCCCTGAATTGGGGCATTGAAAGCAGTTACTTTCAGCCATGGTACTGTGGCATCCCAGGGTACCATGAGATCCTTTTGAGGGAGCCATACAGTATTACTACTGAAAACACCTATGCATTATTCACAAGATAAACCTAGAGGTTTCAAGTAAGAATCCAGTGTCAAAAGCATTCTGACCTGTCATGGTCTTTCTGAGTTCTTTGCAACAGAAGAACGACTTTATCATTTGTTTATGTAACAAGTGAAAGCTAAGAGCTGGCATTTTCCATGGAGGGCCTTGAATCTAACAAGGGGTGCCTTGAGTCTTAAAACAGTTGAGAATCACTAGTTTAAAGAATACAAACACAGCCACGTTTGAGGGTTTGGTTAAAGAATGGTTCTCTCTGGCAGAGAAGATGTACCATTATCGTGCCTTCAGATCCTGTGTTGGGTGCCATGTCTCAGGAACAATAGTGCTGGTCTTATTCACTCTGCCAGACAAAATCTTGCTTTAGTGGCTTGTTAGTGACAATGCTTGTGTTGTCATGTGGATGGGTCAGGTGTGCAAGTGTTTTGCCTTGCAAGTATCTCTGATGTGGTGCTAGCCAAAAGTCTCTTGCCTCTTTTGCTCCAATGAGCTGCTTGTCTCCAGGTTTAGTGGAGAGCACTGATTCCAGTTTCTCTGACTGCATGTCACAGCTTCAGTTGCCTCTGGCAAAAATCTGTAGCTAGCAAAACTCCTGGAATTGTTAGATGGGGTGTAGATCACATCTGAGGGAGGAACGTGTCCAGCCTGCTATCTCTTTGGAGATATCAAGATACTTTGCTCTGAACTCTACAGTTATGTGGCAGGCAACCATCCTTTCCTACCTCAGGCAGTCAGCTTTCTTGCCCCGTTCCCAATGCCTGTCTTTATGTATCACCCCTACTGCCTGCTCCTGGTGTGCAATGCCTTTGTTTCCCAAAGTTGCTTCACTGTGTGAACTTGCAGGTTTATTAACCTTTGTTCCTGTAGCTGAAATGGAGGTTAAAGGTAGGTGGGGCATGAAGCTATGATGCATGGGGAAACTTTACTGGCAACTGAAGATCTAACTTAAAATCACCAAAAGCCTCCTGGGTCTTGTTCCAGCCAGGCTTCCAGGCCCAGCCTCTCATGTCCTTTCAGTTTATCTAGGTCTGCTCTCCCTTCATGCTCTCTCTCCATGGCTGGTGAAAGGGTTACCCCCTCTGTAGCTGCTGACATCTGAACAGCCTGTTAGGAGGTTCCCTGACCTTTTTCTTCCCCAGGGATACTTCTGTTTAACTTTTGTAAGATCTTTTGGGATGCAGGAAGTAGTTTGTTAAACTTGTTAAGGACATCCAAGGAAGGGACCATGCCAATCTGTTCTAATCTATCCTAAATATGGTGACTGGTCTGACCCTGGGTGAAGGAGCAAAGACCCCCTTAGGCAGGAACCTCTGGGTGTTTTGAATTTCTAGCAGGAGCATCAGCATACCTGAGTCAAAATCCCTATTCTTGGCTGTGGCTAACACCCAGTGCTTCTGAGGAAGGTGGAAAAAAAATCAACCCAGACCCCAGTAGCAAGCAGAAATAGAAAAATCCTTCTTGGCTCACATGGTGACCAGTAAAGCCCAGAAGCATGCACTGCACTTTGCACTGCAGCCTGGAGGCCACAAACACAACTTCATGTATCGCACACTGTGACTGGAGAGTCAGAACTCCCTATTCTGGCATCCTGTCCCTCCATCAATTTTTCTCAGCTCCTTTTAAATCTTCTTGCCTAAACTTGTTATGAAGCTCTACTTCATTCTACTGCTGCTGAGCATAGTCCCCTCCAATTTCCACCTGCTCTGGGCTGAAGAGCTCTTCTCCTGGTTCCTGAGCTGCGGAAAGGGAAAGGAAGCTTAGAATGATACCACTTCATTCACCTTGCTTATATCACTTGTGCCCTGTAGCTGCTTCTTACACTTTGCCTGGGGATCTCCTGGGCTTATCCACTGTTACTCCTCCCAGCACACTCCAGGCATTGCTACTCTTAATCTATACTGGACCAATGCTTGTCCAGCCTTTTCTTGAAAACCTTCAATGAAGGAGATTCCATACTTCCTTAGGCAGTTTATTCCACTGCCTCTGTTCTAACACTAAGAACATTTTTTTTTTTTTCCTGATATCTAGTTCAAACAAACTAACTCTGATTTGTTTGGCATGGTGAACTCTAGGGCCTAGCTTAAATGGCACAGAGAGGAGTCCTTTGAAAGAAATCTGAGGGATCTCTTGGTGGACTTGCTGGCAAAGCTGTGATTAAAGGACTCGCAGGGTAGTTCATCTCTAATTCCTTCTGTTGATGATGGAAAAGAGCTGCACTCTACTTCTGCCTCTAGCAAACTAGCTTACTGAATATTCCTAAGAGGAGAACATGCAGTGAGAGAAAGGTCCAAGCCCTCTCTTGAGGGCTGCAGTGAGCAGATGCCTGCCCCTCTTCTCTGGAGCCCTGCCCTCTCCTGGTAGCTAGCAAAGGGCTGCCCAGAAAAACTCCCTGTGGAAAGGCCAGGGGGGGACTCTGTGGACTGTTGTTCTCTCTGGTGCTTTGGGGATATTTGAGGTCTGCAGTGTATTTAGGAAAGATGCAGCACTGTTGTCTCTATGCAGCATGTTACCCTGCAAGCCAGGTCTAGTTTAGGATGGTGACATCTGCACCTGGATTTCTGTGATCATGGGACATAGGAACAGTCCTTTTTGCAGCTGATGAGCTGCAGGAAGTGGAACCTAACTGTACTAGGGAGTTTGCACAGGCCTGAGTACCAGTCAGTTAAACAGTGCCCATTCTCTGGTTCTAATATGCTCAGAGCTCGGGCCTGAGGGAGCTTCTACACCAGTTACTAAGATTGTTTGAGTTCACAGGATAGTGAGTATTGGGTCTTATTGTAACAGAAGGGCTGGCACTATAAATGCAGGCAGCAAAGAGCTTCACTGTAGGAGAGGGTACCTGCTCTTCTATTTCAGCTACCTTGGAATGTGGGGTTTGAAAGACTGCCATGAACCAACAAGAAGCCCAGGGATGAGTTATTGATTCTCTAAATGGCATCAGTACAACCCAACCTGAAAATGCCCTGGTTAATTCTGTCCCATCTAATCCTGGGACCAGTGTAGGATCTTCCTCCAGGCTGCATGCAGTTGTCTTGGGTCTCCATGCTTTTCTCTAGGGAAATGATTTCACAGCCTCTTCCCTCTCATAGGCAGGAAAGTTGTGTTTTTTTTTTTTTTTTTTTTATCTGCCTAAACTTTTTTCCTCTCTAAATCCTACAGAGTGTATAGATCAGGGACAGGCAAAATATGGTCCACAGGCTGGATTTGGCACACCAGGCACTTTCATCCAGTCTGCAATGCCCATCAAGTAATTGTACCCTGCCCAACCCTTCCTTCCACAAAGGTGGGAGTGAGGCACCCACATATACCACCCCCCAACATTCCCTATTGAGCCTTACTCCCACCCTCGTAAGTGAAAGGGCCTGGCCAGCAGGCAGCTTCCAGGTGGGGCTGCTGCTGCCACTGCTGCAGCTGCCCCTGAGGACCTGCACTTGGCTTCCCTGGCATCCTACTTTCTTCAGATACCAGATAGGGAAGGGGCAGGGGCAGGGACAGGAGTGGAGGGGGGAGCTGCAGCTGCAGCTTGGTGGGATCATGGAGTATGGGGTTGGGGTTGGCATCAGCATAGAGCCCTCACCCAGGGTGGTGGTGGCAGCATGGCGCTTGGGTGAGTAAGCTGTGGGTGTGAGGGAGGGTGGATGGGGTGTGGGCCCCCCCAACACTCCCTCCATTGCATGCAACCCTGGCAGGTAGTGGCGGTGGCGGCGGCAGCAGCAGCAGCAGGAGGTGGGGTGCTCGGGACGCTTATGTCCAGTGGTGCGCGGTTCCAGCCAGTGGTGCACATTGTGATGAGCAGCGGAGCCCCACCAGTGCTCCCTGCCATGCACGTGCAGCCCCTGCACTTGCACACCACTGGAAGGAAGCCCCAGATGCTGGAGCTGGCTGTTTTTGCTGCTCCCTGCTGTGCAGGTCCTAGGACTCCTCAGGAAAGCCAGGGCAGGGCTCTTCCCCTCCATTTCCAGTGGAGTCCTGAGACCTGCATGGCAGGGAGCAGCAAAGGCAGCTGGTTCCAGCACATGGGACTTCCTTCTAGTGACACACGAGTGCACGGTGCAGTTGTGCAGCAGGGAGTGCTGGTAATTAGAGGTGGCCTGGTGAGGGCTGTGCTCCTCGCCACGAATGTGCAGTGGTGGCTGGAGCTGTGCCCCATGGGACATGAGTGCCCTGTATTCCTCCCTGCTGCTGCTGCTGCACCAAGGAGGGAGCACCCCACACAACCACACCCTGCTCCTACAACCCCCCACATTATATACCCCCAACATACCCTATGCCCCCCCCCTCACACAGCCAACACCCCCACCACAGCCCAGCACACACACACATACTATACTATAGATCCTACATGAGTAAGAAGATTGCCAGCAGATCGAGGGAAGTGATTATTCCCCTCTATTTGGCACTGGTGAGGCCACATCTGGAGCACTGTGTCCAGTTTTGGGCTCCCCACTATAGAAAGGATGTAGACAAATTGGAATCCAATGAAAATAGTTAGAGGCCTGAGGCTCATGACTTCCGAGGAGAGGCTGAGGGAACTGGGGTTATTTAATCTGGAGAAGAGAAGACTGCAGGGGGGATTCAATAACAGCCTTCAAGTACCTGAAGGGCGGTTACAAAGAGGATGGAGCTAAACTGTTCTCAGTGGTGCCCTGCTGGTTGAATAAAAGTTCAGCCTGAGCAGGGGTGTTGTTGGGGCGGGGGAACCAAGTGCAGTCCAGAGCTGAGCTCTCTGAGGATGGTGGTAGTTATTCATCTTTGGGCCCTTTCCTTAGGGTGGGGCTGTGCTCTGAATTGCTGCCCTTTGGGCCCTGTGGGCTCTCTCAAAGCTCAGCCCTGGCCACCTGGTGCTCTGACCACGTTCTTTTTCTCTGACTTGCAGGAAGAAGTGCCTGAGGGCTCCACTGCTCCAATGATCCTTGAGGAATCGAGGCTGTAAGAGGGAGGGGTGGCAGAGCTGGGGGGATGCTTCCTGCCATCTCTCCCTAGCCCTATCTTTGCCACCAGTACTATCCTTCTGTTATGCACGTAGCATGGCAGTGGGACTCTAGAAAGCTGCTCACAGAGCATTGAAAAGAAGGTCAGTGTCCTCAGTCTGAGTCTGTTTTCACCCCTGCATCCTGTGTTGGAGAACTTGTTGCTCAGCAGGGATGCTGAGCAAATGTATTGGCTTCAGGTTGATGGGAGACCTGTAGCACCAGTGCCTCTAAACCCCAAGTCCAGCAAAGCACTGAGCAAATACAGCCCAGGGTGTGTGCTTCTGCTGTTGTCTCCTTCCAAAGAAGCCAAAACAAGAATCCGCTTTGTGGAGGTCACAGGACAACACTGTGAGCATCCCCCAACACCAGGCATGACCCTTGCTTCAGAAGTGATGGGTCTGCCCTAGTTCAGCACTGCAGCACCTGTCACCCATGACTCGGATGGCTCAGCCTCTCATGTGCCCCCAGCCCTTGCAAACCAGCATGACTTCCATCAGCAGCTCTTGGCTTTGGACAGGGGCCTCCCATCTCAGACTTCTGTTTTATGGACTAATGTGATTATTATATTTTAATCAAGTTACTCTGATGTTTCTAGTGACAGTTTTAAAGAATTTAGGAAGCACCAGCATAAGTGCCCAAGGCCAGTGCAACTGCCTCTCCTCCCTGCAGGGCCAGGTCTGGCCTCTTCAAAGTGCAATGTGGACTAGCTGAACTCATACCTGGCACCAGCCTCAAGGACCATTGTAGCAATAATCCTGACTGGAGACTGTGAACTGCTTGGGTCCCAGGCCATGTCCTTACTGGTTAAAGCACCTTGTACAATGTTGATTATGTGTTTTGTGGCTTTCTAAGGAGACAGACAGCTGTGACTATACCCCTTTACCCAAGTCATTAGTATTAACATTTTTAACAGTTTTTCACAGTGAAGGGGGCCCAGGTGGCTCTGCCAGGGATTCCCTGGATTTTATTCATAACTAGAAACTACATAATATATCTTTTGAACACTTCACCTCTCATTCGTCATCAGTCCCCCCTCCCCCACACTCCTACTTTCTATCATCTAGTCAAGAACATCGGCCCTACTTCCCTTCCCACTTCCAGTCATGCAGCCTCTCCCCTCTCCTGAACCATCACTGGCTTTCTCTCCCTCCCTCTTCCAACATTATGTGAGTGTTGTCAAGTGCAGCAAATGCTCAGTTGACAAAGATAAAGAAAGTGGCATTGGAGATTTTCAGGTGTTCTTAATGAAATCAGGTTTAGGAAAGTTTTCAAAACTTAAATCGTGTAAACTGATAAACACAGCTTGTTTCCCTATCAAAGTGCTGCTTTTGATGTAATCAAAAGTTTTTGTGCAATTGCATCTATTTTGATACTTTATTTTAGAAAAAAGTTATAAAAACTCTTTTGTTTCAAAACTCCTTGTGGTGAAATGACTTTGCTTCTGTTTCAATGTTAAAAGTTTTATATAAAATAATTTCAGATTTTATAAAAATGAAATGGTTTTGGCTCAAACAATGGTTTTTAAAATTTAGAGTGGTAAGAAAACACTTTCACATTCTTGTCTTTTCCCCTTCTTGATTCAGGATAAAAGAGAAGATTCTTGAATTTGTTTGCAGGACAGAAAAATCCATTTTATGTGCAGAACTGCCAACCAGTCTTATCCTCTGCCTTTGCTCTGTGTTAATTTCACCTCACTGTTCTGTTGTTCTCTACTCACAACCTGACATGCAGTTCATACCTGATTACCTAGGCTAAGTACAGATAGCCACAACGCTGATGACTGAATTGATTCACTCTTTGCAGGTTATTCTATAAGCTGCATAGGTTGAACTGATACAGCAAGTGAACAGATATTCACTTTTGATCCTGGAAATGCAGCTATATGCCTGCAGTGGTCCAAGCCAGGGGGCACTAGAGCATGGCTCCCTGCTTGGCTGGAACAGACAGATTGGGCCAAGTATAGCCCGCCCAACTTGTGAATGGGGTGGTTTGTGAGAGAGATGAAAAGCATCTTGGAACGCTGGGGAACTGTGAGTTAACTTGAATTTGGAGGGGATCTGGGGCAGAAGTTCAATAACCCAATTTAACCTAAACTGTGCAGCATCATACTCCATCCGTCCAGGCTTATCTTAAACCAGTTTTGGGCCATTTGGAAGCAGTTTATGTGCACTGAACTTCTGTTGAGTTACAGATTTGAACTAGCTTCCGATCACTTACACTGTTTTATGTAACTTCTGTCCCTAGCCCTACAGCTTTTTGCCCTTTGATTGTTTCTGTGTATTGCTCAGATGCTTGGGATATTCCTTTTCTACTGGTAGCTTCAGGCCCCTTGGTTCTTGGTTCCTGCTTACTTCAGCAGCCATGGCCACTGATGAGCTGTGTAGGTTGGCTCTTCTCTTCCATCTGCTTTTGTAGGTTTTCAGGCTTCTCTGCATTAAAGTACTTGGACACTGTGAAGCAGTATGAGTTCCTGGGGCCAAGTGAAGGAACTGATCATGTGGTGATAGCTCTCTTCCTTCTCAATTACTTCTTACCATTTGAGGGCTTTGCCTGTTAGACCTGCACTTTATCCAAAGCAAAAAGGGTGCCCTGGACCAACATACCTCAAAGGGCGAAAAGGGGATTTTGTTAACTCCAGACTTTTCCAGCAATACTGATTTTTACAATGATCTGGCTAGTTACTAGGGCATTTCTCAGGCCCACATGATCTCAAAAGACCTTGGAAAAGTGTTGACTGGATTTTTTGCATTTTTAAATAAAATTTGTATTTAACAGCTGTATCCTTATGGACGTCTTGATTGTCTGTATGTAGTCCAGTCTCACTAGGGCTGCCTCTAGGAAAGCTGTGGATGTGGAAAACCCTATGGAGGCATGGACATGATGAGGAAAGGGATCAGGTCCATGCTCCTCCATGAACATTATACAGTTGATCCCGAGACCCCATGCAATTCCTTCTCACCTGGACTGCTATGGTAGTTCCACAGAGCTGACCTCTGGCCTGGATCAGAGACAACTGATAATTTGTAACTGCCTGTTCTCCTCCATATCTGCTGTAATCTCCACTCCTCCTATATGGAATTGGTCCATGATGGAGCTGACAACCCCCACCAACTTCTTGCCTAAGCTGAGGCACAGGCCATATTCTGTCTACTTTTGGAAGCAACACATTATGCACAAACCTGCTGTCTGGAGCTGGGCATTTTGCTCATGTGGGAGACAGGACAGGAAGTTGTAGCTAGTTCAGTGTCACTAGCCAGCAAAGAAAATGGGAGGTTGAATGGGGGAAAAAGTAGCAAAGTTTTCCTGGACACTTCTTTTCTGCTTGCATGTCATCAGGAGTATAGAGGAAGGGAAGAGTCAGGGCCTTCCTCCTGACAGGTCAAGAGGGCCAACGTACCCTCCCAGGATGAGGGTAGTTGAAAATAGCTGCTCTTTGTCCCCAAGTCAGATCTGATTCTTCCAGTCTGTGTAGCAAAAGGAAAGACTCTGCGCCATCCTGCACAGTTCTCTGTGGTTTATTACAAATGGTTTCTGTGAACACAGACACATGCAAACTACACAGCAGTGCCAGGGGGCTGGACTCAGCATCTCCCCTGCAGGGATCCCCAGTGGATCACGGGTATTTCAACTCCTTCCTCCCTTCTGGGGAAGAACTGGGCTAAACTATGCTGGGCACAGTTGACAATAAATCCCCTCACTATCCCTAAGAGCCTCACCCTGCATGGGGATAGGTGCTGGCAGATATCAGAGCAGCTGTGCAGGGACAGGCTCTTGACACTGGTCACAGTTAAAATGTTGCCTGCGCAGATAAGACCAGTTGATAATGAAGAAGAATTTGATGAGATGTCCAGAAAGTGTCTAGGATGCCTCAGAGACTGTCCTGCCTTGAGTATGGGGTTGAACTAGGTAAATTCTTATTCCTTCCAGTCCTGTACCTCTATGATTTTTATGTACAGGGCTGGAGGAGAGGCAGTTTGGGCATAAGACAGCAGGTGTTTGGCAGTGAAGGTCTAGAGGCAGCAGGCAGGTGATTTTGACATGTGGGTCCTTTGGGTTCAGTTCCTCTTCTTGTTTCGTGATACTGCTTCCACCTCCAGGTACTGTAGCCCAATCAACATACCCAAGATAGAGAAACCTGAGAGAGGGATAGAAGGTGAGCAGGTGCAGGGAACGCTGTTCTTAGGACAAGAGCTTTACCCCTTCCCGCCTCATCATCTGAACTGTCCCAGCTCTGAGGAGGCTTGAGGAAGAGCTCTGGTTATACTTACTTGCTACCATCAGGGGAGCCATCACGCCGATTGTCAGGGCTGCTGTGCGGTAAATGAACACTTCAGCAAGGAAGTGGGCCAGAACTACAAAGAAGCTGAAAAGGGTGATGTGATAGAGGCTGCCAGGGAACAGAGAGAGAGAATGGTTACTGTGAAGCCCAGAGGACTGGTACAGGTGTTGCAGACAGGGGCAGAAAGAGATGGGAGAACTAAAACAGTCAGCTGGTCTTTCTTCACACAGTGCCACAATCCCCAAAGGATGTGGGAACCACATACCACTCCTTTCCCAGCCCCCTTGTGCTTGAGGCTTTTCCCTCTCAAAATATTCCCTGAACTCTTAACACATGCCCAAACTGTTACAGCTGTTTGCACTATGACTGTTCTGCTGTTGACCGCATATTGCCCTCACCCCTGCTAATTACTACAATCCACCATGCTCATCCTAAACAGGCCAGAAAAGTAAGATACTGGAAATGTCTTTGATAACAAGGGGTTAAAGGCTTACTCTGGTTTATGTTAGGCCTAAACCATAACCAGCTCCAGCTGAGAGGTTCTGGGATAAGCCAATATGGGGGCAGGGTCAATTGTAATCCTTTCCTAGTTCAGATCCTCCTTAAAATACAGTTCTACCTGTCAAAGTAACTGGGTACAAATGGCCTCTTCTCACTCTGCACCACCATTCCTCTTTGGGTAGCAGGGTCAGAGCTGCCAGCACCTGTGATTGAACTAAGTCCCTACAGCTTTTTCTTCCTGGTATCCCTTAGGAACCAGCCCAGCCAAGGGAGATGAGTCACAATACAGGGTCATAATAAGAGTTCTGTTCATGTTCCAGTCTGTTGCACTAAACAGTCACAAGGCAATGATGCTGCACAGGTAACACAGAGGACAGCATTTGTCCTGAGGCCCCTTGCTTCTGTGCAAGAAGGAAAGAATCCAGCTAGATTCTCAGAGTGGAGGGAGGGGAGAGAAGGCATTTTTACTTGTAAATGTGATCCCACTGTGACACACTTGTGGGTAGGGTAGGGACCTACATAACTTGCAGTATCTGCCATTGCTAGAAAATAGTCCAGCTACAATTTCCTGTGAAATCAACTAAAAAAAATACAAAACCCAAACCAGCATATTATTCATATAATACTTTTAGAATCTCCAAATCCCTACTGAGATACTTTGGCTGCAGGAATTGCCACATTATCTCTCTCATGTGCTTGAGACTTACTGACTATGCTGATGGCAAAGTGTCTCTGAGGGGTGGGGCCATAAAGAGATGCCCCAGGAAAAATCGGCCCTCTGTGTCACAAGCAAGCCATGAAAATAGCTTCATCTTGCCATAAGTTAAGTAGGTCTCTACCTATGGGGCTCTACATGGTACCTTACAATTGCTTTTCAGAGAAGAATGGCACTTGATAAGGAAACTAGAAGTGTGTCTGGGAGTGCCAAGTTCTCTTTCCCTATCTCATGCTCTAAAGGAGCCAGTAAGACTGTGCTCTGTAGATGGATGGTGCAGCTCAGGCACAGTGCTTTATTGGAATACAAAGAGGCAAGGTGTGCCAGGACACTTGGCTCAAGTGTTGTAAAGGGAGACAGATCTCAGGGGCCAACCCAACTCTACAGTACAGGAGATGCTCAGAGGGCAGTGGGAAATGTGAAAGGTCCCAGCAACAAGCTGTTCACTGCCTTCATGGGAATGACCGTCACCTGCACCCCTTCCTATTCACAGAGGGCAGGTTTCAGTGAAGCAAAAATAGTCTCGAGAGCACCATCAGGCAGCAGAGCAGGAACTTGGAAGTAGAAGTGTACCGATATACTGGTTTGATACTGGATCAGCACCAACGTAAAGAAAACTGACTACATTGGAAGTTGGCTTGATGCGACTGCTAACTTGGCTGGTAAATGCCCATGCTTGCACACAGCTGCAGTGCAGCACGCAGGCAGTGAGGAGCACAGGCCGGCAGACTGGAGAGCTGTATGCAGCTGGTAAGTCTTGTGGTAGAAAGGGAGGGGTGGAGGGGAAGATCTGGGAGCACATTAAGGGAGACTTGTGCCTCTGGGTCTGTGTGGAGCGGGGTGGGCTGCAGCTGTGGGCTGGGGCCAGGCTGAGTTCTTCCTGGCACGTGGGGGTGGCTAGGCTGCACTGCGCTCAGGGCAGGTAGTGGTGGCTCTGGGAAGGGGGCTATAGGGGGGACTGCAGCCACCCCAAATTTCATCATGATTTCCCCATAGCCACACTCCCAGCATCACTGCCACTTGCCTGGAGCACAGTACCCACCCCCATGTGCTGGGAAGAGCCCAGCACAGCCCCTGGCCCCAGCTGCAGCCCACCCCACCCCACGCCCCTCA
>NW_017728947.1:76044805-76052912 GCF_001723895.1 Crocodylus porosus
AGGGGGCTTGTGGGGGAGGCACAAAATGTCTTGGGATTCTGGAAGACTATGGGAGTTAACTTGAATCTGGAGGGGCTGGCCAATTCCTGCATCTCATCTAAGGTTTCTACATGGGATCTGCTGCCCCCTAAGGGCCACAACTAAGAGAGATTTCCTAGGGACTAAGGAAGGAGAAAAGAAAAATCCTAGAAAACAGCTGCCTGGTTTGACCTTCCCACTCTATAGTAACTGTCACTTGCCCCTCAAACCATGGACATAACCAGCTGGCCTGACACATCTTCCACAGACACACCAGAAATCAAACTATCAGCTCTCATCCTCCCTCCCAGAAAGCCACCCTTCCAGCATGCCCCATGAATTCAAATGGAAGCCACAGTCAAGAACTGCCTGAAGCACAGCTGTCACCACAGGGAGGCAAAGGGGCTGCGCCTGGCTGTTTAACACACATACAACTAGTAGGCTGCCTTCTCAAGCCACAAAGACAAGATGCTGCTGCCCCCACCTCTGAGCAACCCAGTTATTTCCCCAAACACACAACCAAGGACATGCCCTCTTGAGACCTAGCCAGGTGCATCATTATACAGGCCAGGTGATCCTGAATAGAGTTGCCACTGGAAAAGAAACAACATGTCTTGGTCCGGTGGCAATGGGGCTAACTCAGCATCCTGCAAGGAGAGCATCAGAAATATTGTATGGCTTAAAGGGCTGTGTCAGATCCAATAATTACCTGCCTGATCTGAGAAGTGTTCAAGTGATCAGTCTCTCCCCTCACTTTTTAAAGAAAAAGTAATTAAACACCCTGCCTATACATCCTGACTTCCTCTTTGATGCTTTAAGGAATGCCTTTAACCCAAGGGCGGCCAATTACTTTGGGCGGAGGGCCTCTTACCGTGTTTTGGCAAGCCATCGAGGGCCACATGATAGGCAGCCAGGGGCAGATAAATATTAATTTTCTAAATTTTTAGGGGCTCCTCGGGCTGGATAGAATGGCCTAGTGGGCCGCATTTTGCCCACCCCTGCTTTAACCCCAAGAGCTGTTCAGTAAGCTGTCCAGTAAAGTGCTCAACTCCCTGCCTTTCCTCGAGCTGCTCCACAAGAGGACGGTTAGGAGCTGTTATGGAAGTGGTAAGAGTGCAATGTAGTGAACAAGGGACACCCCCTCCTCTGATGTTTCCCTTACATACGTCTTGTTGCGGATGTCTATGGCACAGGCACAACGAATCACTGATGCAAGCAGGGTCCAGATGCCAAAGGTCCGAGCCTGAAGCCCATTCACTGTGCAAAGGAGAAGAGGGAATGGATAAGGAACAAGGATTTTCCTTCCCAGGAATCAGCTTCTCCCCAGGTTGGGCCAAGCAACTTATGAGATCTCCTTGCTAGTGTCCTCACATTCACAGCTTACAGGAGGAAGCAACAAGAACTCAGAGATGATGAAAAGGCTGTTGAGAGGGTGTTTCTGGCGCTGCTATGGATCCAAGCCCCTCTCCTCTGCCAGCTAGAGACATCAAGGAGGGAAACGGGCAGAGGTGGCTTGAATGCTGAGGGGATCACCAAGGTAACAGTGCATTGCTGCCCAGAAACACTGCTTGGCAACAGCAGTGGCCACGTCTACAGGCTGGGCAAGATGTACCTACTGCCTCCCCCCACATACAGGCAGTGGTCAGCAGGGGACAGAGGGGTCTGTGAGAAAAGGAGTGGGGTAGGGCTGGCCCTCACTGCAGAGGCACAGGAGGACACGAGCCGGTGGCTCCTAGGAGGGCGAGTGTGGGGCTGGAGCTGCGTGGGAGCTCATGGGAGGGGCAGGCCCGGCCCCAGAGGAGAAGGGGCACGGGGGCTGCTCACCCAGGCTGGGCGCATCAGTGTACAGCTTCTCGGACAGAAAGCCGTGGTCGTGGAAACTCTGCAGCGTGTTCCCCAACGCCACGATGGACACCATCACCAGCCAGCTGCGCAGCACGTTCAGAAAGCGGCTCATCCCTGTGCCCGCGGCCGCCTGCTCGGGGACACGGCAGAGTTCGGAGCTCAGCGCCGCGTGAAGCCTGTTCCCCCTCTCCGCCCTACACGCCGAAGCTGCCCAGGGCTGCGGCGGGCAGGAGGACCATGCGAGGCCGCCAGGCAGCGCCGGCTGATGCTGCGCTGAGCCCGGGAGCCCCGGCCCTGGCGGCGCCGCGCCCCCTGCCCTCGCACCTGCTCCCAGCTCCGCCGCACCTGCCACTCCTTAGACCGCACCTCCCGGACCCCTGCTTCTTGATTGGCTCCTGCCCAGCCCTGCCCCTCTTCTGATTGGCTTCGCGGGCTCGCCTCCACTCACACGCCAGCGCCCTGCCCCAATCAAATGCAGCAATGCAAGGGGCCCCACCCCTCACGCTCGGTGACGTCAGGGGCGGTGTTCTCCCCTCCCCTCTCTCTCCCGATGCTCCGGCCGTGTCTCGCCGCCATTTTGGAAGAGGCGGAAGCGCCAGTTTCGCGCGCGCGCCCAGCAGAGGACGTGGAAAGGCGCTGTTTGCGACTGCGCGGCAGGAGGAGCCAATGAGGGCGTCGTGCTCGCGTCTGCGCAGTAGCGGGTGGAGGGAAGGTGGGGCGGTTGCCTGTTGGTTGTTGTAGTAACCGGGGAAGCGCCGGCTGGACCCGTGTCTGCCGGCACTGTCCCGCTGCGCGCGCGGGGACATGAGGCAACAGGTGCGGGTCCGCGGGTGGGGGTGAAGGCAGCCCGCGCGCGCTCCCCCCCCAGCTCCGCCCCACTTACCCAGCTCCGTGCCCGCAGGTGGCCGCCGGGGGCAGCGTGCAGACGGGGGCCGCATGAGCGCGGCCGCAGGAGATGCCCGCGGGGATGGCGCGCGACCTGGAAGAGACCGGCTCGTCGTCCTCCTCCTCCGAGGAGGCGGCGGCGGCGGCGGCGCCCATGTCCACAGCGAGGGCGGAGGCAAGATGGGGCTCAGCGCCCCCGAGGTCCCCAGAGTAAGTAGCTTCGGGCTCCCGCCGCAGCGCCCGGGCAAGGGTCCCCCTTTCCCGGAGCGGGAGGGCTTCGGAGCCCGCCCCGCCCTGTCTTCCCTCCTTCCCGCGCTTCTGCCCGCGTCCAGGCTCGCTGCTTGCTCCCCGTGTCCTCCCACTGCCAGTCCTGCTCAGTGGCACGTGCTTGGGTCCTAATCTGCCCTGAGGCTGTGCTCTCCTGCCCATGTCTGGATGTTGGGGATGGGGAGCGATGCTTCTGCTCAGCTCTAGTAACTCCTCAGCCTCAGTGGCCTCCTTTCCCAGGCGCTGCTCCTGTTTCTGCTCTGACACAGTAGGTTTGTTTCCTCTGCTCAGGCCACACTCCAGCTCCACATGTCTGTGACCTCCAGAGTCTCAAGGGGCCACAACCCCCCAAGCAGACCCAGAAAAGACTTCCTCTGAGTCGCTTGTCCTCACCTTTACCAGCCTAGGACTAGAAGGGCCCAGGGTTGCCCCCTTTAGCCTGACCATGTCTGGGCAGATTGCACCCAGCAACCAAAGGTCATTCTGGGCATGAGTGACAGTTGCCAGAAGGATTGTCTGAGTCCTGCTGGCCTCGCTGCAAATCCCTCAAGGCAGGCTTAACCCAAAGCCCCTTCCTGCTGCCTCGGCTCATTTCCCACTTACATAAGGTCCTAGTCTGTGTTTTAGGCACCAGAATCACCTGGGTTTGGTGCTGCTGCACCAGCTGGGTGGCCTTATATGACCAGTTGAACTATACCTGAGGCCAGGACTCTAGGAGTGTGCTGGGGGGATTGTGGGGGCAGTAGGGACAGCTGTGGAGTGGATTTGGTGCAGGGGCAAAAGGATGGATAGCTTTTCTTTAGCAACAGGAGCTATTTACTTGTATCTTCAGTAATTATATGTGGGGAAAATGCTCTTCCATAGCCTGCCCCAAGGGGAAGATTTTCCTTATTAGCCCTGGTCCCAGGAATGTGCCTATACAAGTACTTTCTTGTCTATTCCTGCCCAGACATGCAAAGGTGGAGTCTTCACAGGTGCCTTTCTGTAAGCTGTTGTACTGGGCGCAGATAAGCATATTACTAGAATACATTTTGAAGTGTTTATTGCAGGTATTTATTGCAGCATCAACCCATCATTGGCCACAGTCTGCCACCAAACCCATGGCTCCCCTTCACCTGATCATAGGTGACAAAAGATTAAGAAGTGGGGATGCAAGGAGGTGCAGGCTCTAAGGTCAAAACATGTGGGTGAGAGCACTGAGCAACTTCCAGAGGTGTCTGTCACTTCTGCACCAAGTGTGGGAGAACTGCTGCAAAGTCATTTCTGGTCAGTGTGGGCCAAGCCCCAGGAATTAGACACTGTAGCCAGTTTAGTGTGGCTTTGAGAGGTTCTGGGAGCACATTTAGGCTTTTTCTCTCAGGCGTGCTACTTGGTACAAGTTCAGGTATGTATGAAACTGGCTACACAGCTGCAGTTCTGGGCAGAGAACTGCATTGAAGCTGCTAAATTCTTTCATGTTGTTTGAATGGAATGAGGAGGTTTGCTATCTATTTGGTCTGGATTTGAAGTGACAATTTGAGTTGAGAAGCCTCATTCCCATCCCATTTTGCTGAACTTGAGGGACTTAAAGGAACTGAAGATAAATGTTTTCAGTACCTATTAGGTGAGGCTCCTGAGCACATGGTAGTGCTTGCGCTAGAGCACTAATACAAACTTGAAATATACTCTTCCCCCCACCTAATGAATTACAGCCTGGTACGGCAGCCTAGAGAACTCCAGCCAGCATCTGCTGCAACCTTGTCAACTTAAACTCTTGGTTCTAGCCTTGTATACTGGAGTTGTTAGTAAGAAAAAAAACAGGGAACATTTCTTTAGCAAAGGTCTGGAGAAGCTACAGGAAAGAACTCTGCTCGCTCATCTTTTGTGTATGTCCGTCGCTTTCTTTTGACTGACCCATGTAGATTTAGAGAAGTTCCCCCTGCTTTGGTTTTTGCTTTTGTCATTCTATTCGTGCTTCTGTTTCTCTGAGCAGCAAGTAATAAGAACTCTGAGCTTTGCTTGCTTAAAGCAACAGGTTTGTTGTCTGTGGTCTCAAGGTTTTAAGCAGTGGATTCTAATAGGGATGTGCGAAATTTCGCCAAGTGTTTCGTTTCAATGCATTTCGAGCTCGAAACAGCAAAATCGAAGTGAAACAAAAAGCTTTGAAACAAAATGAGGGGACTTGAAACATTTTGAAAGTTTTGAAACATTTTGAATTTTGAAGCAGCGTGATGGTGGGAGGCAGGGGAGAGCCAGGGATGTGCTCCGAGTGGCTCTGGAGCACCATAGAGCTCAGCCCGGTGGGGAGTGCAGCCCTGGCTTTCCCTCCCTGCCTTTTGCCATTGGGCTGAGCTCTGTAGGGCTGGCAGAGCCTGTCAGACCACAGCCTTGGCTGTCCCTGCCTCTTGCCACCAGGCTGCGCTCCAAGTGGTTCCGTAGCCCCATGGAGCTCAGCTGGGCGATAGGATGCAGAGTGCAGCCCTGGCTCTGTCTGCTTTCTGCCATGGGGCTGAGCTCCACTGGGGCTGCGGAGCCCAATGGAGCTCATCCTGGCAGCGGGAGGTAGAGTGCAGCCCTGGCTCTCCCCACCTCCTGCTGCCGGCCTGCGCTTCGAGTGGCTCTGCAGCCCCATGGAGTTCAGCCTGGTGGTAGGAGGTGGAGCCCAGACCTGGCTCTCCCTGCATCCCAGTTGCGCTCCAAGCAGCTCCACAGCCCCATGGAGCTTAGCCCGATGATAGGAGGTGGGGAGAGTTTTATGAGGTTTAGAAAGCTTCCAGTTAGGGTATCCTTGGGTTTCTCTATGCAAATTTATTTTGTGCGAATTTGCTTATATGCAACGACCTTATCTATAAAAGAAACTTGCTTTGTGCGAGAGAAATTCAATTGTATGTGAAGAAGCATGCAATGTGGCTATGCAGTGATACGAGTGAAGCGTTGTGGGAGTGTATGTGAGGCAGGTATGCAATGCCATTATGCACTTGCCTGTCTCGCATCGTCCATTGTTCCATGCAGTACTAAGCTACTTGCACTCATTGTGGTGCATCTGTTTGCTGTTATTATTGAATTTGGTGAAATGCCATCTAAGTGACCTTCTAGTGCATCTCCTAACCCCCCTCCTGAGTTAGCCATGAAGTGAAAAAGGAGGCTGTTGCCATATCCCTTTTAACTGGATGTAATAATGGATTTGCTTTATGCAAGGTTTTTTTGGAATGCAACCCTTGCATAAAGAGAGACCTGAGTGAATTCATCTTTTGCTTTTTTTCCCCATTGCTAATCTGAAAGTCAAGAGTATTTTTTTTCCTTAGTGTTCCATGCAGAAACTAAAAGAAAATCTTAAACATTCCTTAAACCCCACCAAGAGCAGAAGCAGGATGCTGACATGCAGTTGAAATGAAGACAGTGTAGTGTGCACACAAATTGTGCAGAGCTGGATTAGGTTGAATTAGACTGGAGCCATTCTTTTTAACAGACTCAAGTTCAAAGTGTGCAGTGCTTTGATCGAGATGCATCATTGCATTCTGGGACCAGCTGCCACAGGTTCTGGACTGCATGTTGTTTTGGAATGCATTTGTTTGTTGTATAGGTTGATGGGTGGGTTTTTTGTGTGGTTAGATTCTGAACCTGCACTGCCTGCTTGAAGGCTGCCACACTTACTTCAGAGTCCAAGGGTTAAGCCAGATTCCAGTGCACTGATATATAATCCCTAAATTGAGGAGTGGCTCTGTGTTTTTTGGAGGTTGCTTAGGGTGAGGGTTTGTTTCCTGGGACTGGTACTATATATTCTCCTGTCCTTAATCTTGAATGATCTCAGGATGTGGAAGTTGTTAACACCCGTAGCAGTGAAACTGCGGGGGTCCTCTCAAGAGTCATGCTGTTTGCTTGACCATTTAAATCAATACAAATCAGATGGAATCCCCAGTTGAATGGTCTTCTCAGTAGAAAGGGAAGATGATTTTGAAGGTCCAATACATAGCTAAGTACTTTTAAAATAGCCCACAGGTGCATCCAACCTGCAGCCTAATATGCAAGCCTAGAATTAAATAACTTGTTGTGAGGAGGTAGGTGGGATACTTCTGGAGTGTGTAACGCACCGTGTGTGCATGAAGCTTCACTTCTTTTTTGTGTTAATCATCTCTTGCTGTTACAGGGAACACCCGTGCATCATGTGGACTGGTGGCTGCAGGCGGATCCCCATCTTAGTGTTTCATGCAGAAGCTATTCTGACCAATGAAAGCTACCTCCGTCTGATTGGAGGTGGGTCTGATCACCACCTTATGCTTATACGATGCCTGCTGCTGTGGGTAGTGGGGCATTCTTCAGGCAAAAGGCTTCCTCCTCTCTGACAGCGGAAAGAAGTACTACTGAAAGGGATACTTTGGTATTGTTGATAGAACCTTTTTTGTGCACTCTCACATTGGAGTCATGTACTTTGTTTGTGTTGTGGAGCAAAGCTATTCTTATCTTTAGGAAAAGACCTCTGTTCTGGATCAGAACCAGCAGCCTGTAATCTCTTCATTGGGCTGTGTTCATGTTAAATTGAGGCAGAAATCCATTTTGTAGCCAACAAATTAAAACCAAATGTACATCCAAGCTAGTTTTCTTGGTTCCCATGAGAAATTATGCTACTGGCCTTAGAAACAGTGACAGTAGCAAACCCTGTACTAAACCTTGTCTGTGCATCTCCATCATCAAACCTGCAAGCAGGGAAGTAAAGAAAAATAGACATATCTTTTGCAGAACTGGGGTCAAGAAACTGAAGTGTTCTAGCTTCAGGGAGAGCAAAGAAATTGTGATGAGGGGCAAAGTCTTTGTAAACGGCTCTGGAATACAAGATTTAGAACCCCTTGTGTTTCTATTGCCAGGGCTCAGTCTGGATGTGCTGATGTGGCAAAAACAGTCTGCTTGGCTTCATAGTTTATAGAGTCGGAAGGGATCTGAGCAAATCAAGTCTGACCCCTACCATGGCAGGAAAGAGTACTGGGGTCAAACGACCCCAGCAAGGTGTTTGTCTAACCCTATCTTAAAGACCCCTAGGACAGGAGCCAGGTCCAGGGAGGTGATCCTCCCCCTCTATGCGGCACTGGTCAGGCCGCAGCTGGAGTACTGCGTCCAG
>NW_017728947.1:76053677-76064553 GCF_001723895.1 Crocodylus porosus
CTCCCCAGGTGCATCACCTTGCACTTGTCAGTGTTGAATCCTATCCTAGTCTCATCTGCCCACCCCATGTAACCTGTCTAGGTCCAATTGCAGCCTGTTCCTCCCGTCTAGCATGCCCACATCCCCCCTGCATCTTAGTGTCATCAGCAAACTTGAACAGGGGGCTTTTTACCCCCTTGTCCAAATCACTGATGAAGATGTTGAACAGTGTGGGCCCGAGGACCAAGCCCTGCGGAACCCCACTGCTCACATCCCTCCAAGCTGAAAATGACCCATCCACCACCACTCTCTGGGTGCGGCCCTCCAGTCAGTTAGCGACCCATTTGACTGTAGGTATCGACACCACAGTCCCCTAGTTTTTTAATGAGAACGGGGTCAGAGACAGTGTCGAAGGCCTTCCTAAAGTCCAGAAAGACTATGTCCACTGCTACACCTGCATCTAAGGATTTGGTGACCTGGCCATAGAAGGCCACCAGGTTGGTCTGACAGGACCTGCCTCTAATAAACCTGTGTTGGTTGCCCCTAAGCATAACCTTCCCTGCAGGCCCACTGGCTTCTTTCCACAAGATGCTGACACATCTGTGTTTCTGCCTTCCCGTAGTTAATCTGTGCCTCATTTGCAATGTCCCAGGCTAGAAAGGAATGCTTGAGGCTTTCTTGCCTAGGGAGTGGAGAAGCTAACCTGTGGTAGGTAGCTTTTGTACCTTTTAACTTGAGTCATTAATAAATGTCTCTAGTGATAGAGACTGAGGGCAACCCCATCATAGGATAAGGCTTAACAGCAGGGCTGTAGCCTGTCCCTTAGAAATTGGATGTGGATAAGATATTTGGGATCTGACTGACTGATTTTACTGAAGGCTGTTCTCCAGAAATTTGTCAAGTCCTAGATTTAAAAAAATTTAAATGGGATACCTAACTCACTTGGCCCCATGGGCTGGATCTGGAGTGTGGGGCAGGGCCTACAGGGCTGGAATTCAGCTGTGGTGTTAATTGCTGTGGCAGAGCCACAGCAGTCTCTGCTCCTCCTGCTGTCAAATCTCTGGTTATGCAGGTATTCCCAGAGGCCAGGTTATCTGGCTCTATGGTTCAGATGTGGCCTGCTGGACTCCTCACAGATCTGAAAATTTGGTGGTAGGACAAGGGTTAGTAGTGTTAATTGCTAATTAACAGTTAACACTGCTTCTATTTACCACACTGCAAAATTCCCAAATCCGAGGAGGGGGCTGCAGGGGCTGGATGACATGACTTCCTGGGTTAGATCTGGCCCGTAGACCCTATCTTGGTCACCCCTGTTCTAAATGTTGTGGGGGGTGGTACGTGTTTATTGTGGGATGTGTATGTGGGGGGCCCCCTACAAATTCACTCCCCCCATAGCAGCAGCAGCACCAGGTGGAGCCCCCCAGTGGTGTGTGGTCCTGGTGAGCCCCAAGACTGGATGTGACCAGGCTGCTGGCTTTGTCACATGGGGCTCCCATTCCTGAGCCATACGCTGCTGGGGGGAGCCCTGCATGATGAAGCCAGCAGTGCATATCATGGGGCTTGGCTGGGGTGGCAGGGAGAGGGATGGAGCTGGCCCAGCACCATAGTATGGAGTTCCCTGCTGTTCCCAATGAGCTGCGCATGGCAGTGAGTAGGTTGTGCCTATGACTCCATCGTGCAGGGCTGACCCCAGAAGGATGTGACTTAGGTGGAGAACCCAGGAACTGCATGTGAGCCCCATGTAATGAAGCCAGGCAAATCCTGTGCCCCTGCTGGCTTGGGCTTCATGTTCCTACTGTCCTGCCCTGGGTCCTTGCTGGTCCTGGGGCACTGCCATGGGCCCTGCACTCTTGCCCAACTACCATTTCACTCTCACTCCTACCCATCTGCTGCTGCCTCTACCACTTCTCCCACCTGTCTGCTGCTGCTGCTGCCCATCCCCTGCAGCTTCCCTACTTTCTCTCCTCCCGTCCCCTCTCCCCTGCTACTGCCATTTTCCCCCACCCTACCTGTGGGGCTGGGGTTAGGGCCATCCTACAAGTGAGGGTGGAAGCACAGTGGGAGTGAGCAGGGCTCAGCCCTATGCAAGCGCAGGGGGGCAGCCAAGGACCAGGCCAGATACAGTTTGCTGGATGAAATTGCCTGGCAGGCTGGATATGGCCCACACATTGATTTTGCCCACCCCTGATCTAGGTGATGATTAGGGAGGAAGAGTAGCTGTTTTATGCCAGAGGTCATTCCACACTTATTCCTCCTGGAGCAGGGATTCACCTGTGCTCTTTCCATTTACTCAAGCCATCTGTGGTCCAGATGCAGTTACTAACTCCCTGTCTCTTGCCTTCACAGAGCGCTATCACTTGTCTTACAAAATTGTGCGAACAGATAGCCGCCTGGTGCGCAGCATTCTGACTGCCCATGGATTCCATGAGGTGTGTGCAGCAGATCTTGGGAAGGTAGCGAGCCGCTGAGTTTAGGCACCTGCTGGAGAGATTGAAGTTCTGAGCTTCTAACCACTGTAGGGTTACAGCTAAGAAAATAAGTCATGATTCTGGGTCTGCAAATCCTTTAACCTTCTGGCAGTCAAACAGAGAATACTTTGTTTCAGGTGTCTTACAAGAATGCCCATTATCCCTTTGCACAGCCAGCCTTTTCAGAGTTGTTAACTAGCAATAGGGAAATCGATTTTCTTATTGTACCTCCCTTAACACAAATAGCTGGCAGGGGCATTGGCTTGGTTCCTTATGCTCAGACCCTCTAGCTACCTATTTTGTTTCACAAGAGCACCCTGTCTGCAGTCTATAACACTTCAGCCAAATATCTGTGAATGTTTTAATTCTCTGAGCTCTGTTTTTTAAACAAACGTGAACACATTTCCAAGGCTTCTTGGGTCTCCAGAATGCAGTACAGATGGATTTAGACTGCCTAAGTAAACTACTTTACCTGCTAGCTAAATTTTAGGATGAAGTGTGGCAGTTGTTTCATAGTTCCCATTGACCCTGTCCAACAGTGTTGAACTTGAATGATAATGGCATAAGAAATAGGTAGAAGAGAGTTCTGTAAGGTGGTGACTGCTTTGGTGCTTTGACTTGGAAGGTATAGTGCTTAATCCCTTACAGCAGTGGTTCTCAAACTTTTTTTTTTTACGGACCACTTGAAAATTGCTGAGAGTCTTGGCAGACCACTTAATAAATTGTTTTTGTTGTTCTACAAATCAAAGCACACAACTTGTATTTTAATATCAGTAGTCTTACCTTACAAGTACAGATATTCTTGATTGTTTTGCAACCTTTCTGCGGACCACGTGAATGGAGCTCGCAGACTGCAGTTCGAGAACCTCTGCCTTACAGTGATGGGCGTGTCTCACCAGTTTCTTGGCTGTCCCATCCTCAGGTGCACCCTAGTAGCAGTGATTATAATCTCATGTGGACAGGATCCCACTTGAAGCCCTATCTGCTGCGCACCCTCACAGATATTCAGAAAGTCAATCACTTCCCCAGGTAAGAGCAACAGGTGATGCTTTTCTGAAATCTTCATTAGTGTCTGAAGGGGTCTGGGAAAATGTTGTGTCTGGAAAGAATCTGGGGTGGGCAGCACTTGAAAGTCCCAGAGCATCCCTGAATTATTCATGGTCTCTGTTACAGATATTTTTATAGGGCAGTAGGGGCAATTTTTGTGCCACAAATTAGCCTGTACCCTCCCCGAGTGCTGATCTGATTCCCTTCCTCTGTCAGATATGTTGCTTTGCTTTCTGCTCACTACTCTGTGCTCCCTGCCTGGTCTCCTGCTCTGCCTTCTGCTTCTGCCCTATCTACTGCTGTGCTGCCTATCTTCTCCCTGATATGCTGCATGCCACACACCAAGGCTGCCTGTGGCACTTGTGCTACAGGTTGCTCACCGCTGTTTTAGAGGAAGGGAGGGCAGAATGTGGGTTTACTGCTGTTTTCTTAACCTAAACTGGATTTTTAAATTTTATTTATTGAGGTGTAAATGAAGAGGTGGTGGGTTCTTTATAACCTCTGCTAGGTTACCTGTGTTGATCACATAGCTCACTGTGCTCTGGTCTTCTGGGAGACATATGGTAAGATTAGCAGGGAGTACTGCAAATGAGGACTGTGGTGTTATCAGCAAAGCATTAGGGAAATCTTGTAATGAAATAGCAGGTGGTTGTGTAGGTCAGGATTGAGGTTGCTGTGGCAGAACTGTGACACTGGTAGAAGTTATTGAGGAGTCTTCCTTGGAGAAAGAGTTGGTTGCTTATCTTATTATGACTTCAGATCATATGAACTAACCCGGAAGGACAGATTATACAAGAACGTCAGTCGTATGCAGCAGACCCACGGGTTCAAGACATTCCACATCTTGCCTCAGACCTTCATCCTGCCAGCAGAGTATCAGGAATTCTGCAGTAAGTGACTGGCGAGCAGTGCCCTAGCCCCTGAGAAACAGTTAGGGATGAAGAGAATACCCCTTGGTGTGCCAAGCCAGGGGAAAAACACAGCCTTTCTTATAAGAAATAAAATTATAGAGAAGGGAGAAATTGGCAGGCTCTCTTTAAATTTTGTTTTTTTTCTTGACTAGATTCCTACTCGAAGGACAGGGGTCCCTGGATAGTGAAACCTGTGGCCTCTTCCAGGGGACGTGGTGTTTATCTCATCAACAGTGTAAGTGCTCAGCAGAAAATCAAACCCACTCCCTTGCTTGCATTTGACACTGTCAACCTTGCCCACTGTCACTGGGGCAAGGTGTACAGTAAAGTCTCACTGCAGGTGGCACTACAGTGGATTTCACCATTAAGTATATGCTAAGTATTGGCATTCTTCAGCAGCTGTCAACTTCTACTCCCATTATACATAGCTCACCTGATTTCTTTGCATGTCACAGTTGTCTTGCATACATACTGTTTCAAGTCAGGTGCAAAAGTAACCAACAGATGGTCCCTGAGTCAGCCTAGGCAGTTGTGCAGCTGCATCCGGGGCTACCCTAATGGCTGCAAGCTAGCCTGAGGAACAATTCCAGAGAGTTTTATGAGTGGGAATCCTAGATGGCATTTTTGATGTGGAGATCTATACAAGACAATCTTTATTGCCTTGCCTCTGTTTGCCCTGAGTTTGTTCTTTTTTCTGTCAACTTGGCCTTTGACAGGCCCAATCAGTCGCATAAACTTTAAGCAAACTGAAATTGTCCATGGCAGGAGAGCCACTTGTTCTGTGTGTTGGACACAGGACTTTGCTGATATATAGTACAAATGCTGCTATATCTCTCTTGGGGTATAGTGGAGCTAATGGTGAGTTCAGTGTTCTGTTTGTGGCAGTTTCCTTGCCCCTCGTAAGCTCTGCAGGTACTCAGGTTCTCATAGGAAACAAATGAGTCTGGTTTGGAGTCAGAAGCAGAGAAGGAATTCCAAACTTTAGGGACCAATGGGACAGAAGTTCTTGGCATGCTACAAAATTGGCTGGTGAGTCATGTTATTTTCACTTATACCCCTTCAGCAGCCCCTGTACTAAAGGGGCCAGGCTGACCCATCTGTTCTGTATCTGGATCCTTTCCCATGCAATAAAGGGGATGGCTAGCCAAGTTCATGAAGTAACTGTTTCCAGAGCTGCACTCTGCTTTCTCTTTGCTTGAAAGAGAGGGAAGTTCAGGCATGTGTTGGGCAGGTGGCCATGACCTAGGTCCCAGAAGGGTCCTTTTCCCTATCTCCCTCTTTATGCATCTATTCCAGCAGTATGTCAGCTCCTTTGGCCTTAAATTCCACTTCCCTGAAATGTGATCCCCATGCAGGAGAGTGTCTTATTATCTCATCATGGAAAGTGTTTAAAAATCCTCACAAACTGTTTCTCTGATTCTGAATAAAATAGGCTGCTATATTTACATACTACACCAAGAAAGCCAGAAATCTTTCAGTGATGGTAGTTAGTTCAGGCTGGTCCTGCTAACACAGCTGGTAACATGGATGCATACTCAAAGTAGATGATGGGCCGGAAGGTGATTTCTTTAGAAACAGGAGAGGGGAAACCATTTTACCAAACAGAAATTGTTTGAACTGGTTAGGTGCAGAAAAAGGGATTTGCAAACAGTAAAGAGTGAAAGTTGTCTGAAGAGGTCCTTCATGTGAACTGTGTTCTTGCTCCATAGTTGGTGACCTATACCCAGGGGTGACTGGTGCCTCTTGAGTCTGGGAGGGGACACTATTTGTGGGCAAGCCTGGGGGTGGGCTAAAAACCCCATATCCACTCCTATACTTCTGTGCTTCGGCTTAGTGCCCCCCTACCCTCCAACAAACCGCTGTCCCATGTGACAAAAAAACTGCCCCACTTTCAGGGGCCAATTTCAAGGGAGCACGTGCCCCCCCTACCCGTCACCTGTGCCTATATCTGTGCCATCAGAGAGCTTATCTTCATTGTCCGGGCACTGTGGTCTCGATGTACGTTTTTCTTGGCTGCAGCTTCTTCCTTTTGAGTGCTTTTGGTGGTACAGCAACCTACATTGCTGCTGGAAGCTGAGATGGGGGTGGGGGTTCAGTTCTGCAGGTCTGTTACCAATCAGGTGATTAGAGCAGAGCTTTACAATCTGGGCATTGCAACTTCAACTGAAACTGTGGCCTCTAGGAGTGAGATTGAGCCCCACATAAACCAAATTCCTCAGCCTTCAACTATGTATGCAGTTAATGGGATGGAGGCTTGTTTTGCAACTGCTCCTCCGTAGTTATTTCAACATCAGCTTTTCACTTGCAGTAAGTGAAAGCTAACCAATAGTAGCATAGCCCTGTTTCACTTACAGGAAAGTTACTGTAGGGTAGCTCTCACTGTTGGGTAAAAGCAAGCACAAATATAATTAATATGGAGCAGCCAAGTTGCAGTAAACTTGTCGTCATGGTTTCATAGTTGGTAGGGTCGGAAGGGACCTGGGCAGATCATCAAGTCCCTGGCCTGCCATGGGCAGGAAAGAATGCTGGGGTCAAACAACCCCGGCTAGGTGATTATTTAGCTTCCTTTTGAAGACCCCCAGGGTAGGAGTGAGCACCACTTCCCTTGGAAGTTGGTTCCAGATCATAGTTGCCCTGACTGTGAAGTAGTGCCTCCTGATATCTAGCCTGAATCTACTCTCAATCAACTTGTGGCCGTTGTTACTCCCAGTAGTGCTCAGGGGAACAGGGACTCTCCCATTGCCTGCTGGTCCCCCTTGGCCAGTTTATAGATGACCACCAGATCCCCTCTCAGCCTTCTCTTGTGGAGGCTGAATAGATTCAAGTCCCGTAGCCTCTCCTTGTAGGGCCTGCCCTGCTGCCCCCGATCATGTGAGTGACCCTCCTCTGAACCCTCTTGATGCTGTCCGCATCCCTTCTGAAGTACAGCGCCCAGAACTGGACTCAGTACTCCAACTGCGGCCTAGAGTGGGAGGATCACCTTCTTGGACCTGCTCATGTTGCATCTGTGGATGCATGACAAGGTGTGGTTAGCCTTCCTGACCGCATCCCTACATTGGTGCCCCATGTTCATCTTGGAATCAGTAGTGTCTCCAAGATCCTTTTCTGCCTCTGTGCTAATGAGAAGGGAGTTTCCCAGCCTGTAGGTATGCTGCTGGTTCTTCTCCCCAGGTGCAGTACTTTGTACTTGTCAGTATTGAAACCCATCCTATTCTTATCTGCCCACCCCTGTAACCTGTCCAGATCTAGTTGTAGCCTGTCCCTCTCTTCTAGCGTGCCCACTTCTCCCCACGTCTTAGTGTCATCTGCGAATTTGAACAAGGTACTTTTCACCCCCTTGTCCAAGTCACTGATGAAGATGTTGAACAGTGTGGGCCCGAGGACTGAGCCCTGGGGAACCCCACTGCCCACATCCCTCCAGGTTGAAAATGACCCGTCCACCACCACTTTCTGGGTGTGGCCCTCCAGCCAATTTGCAACCCATCTGACTGTAGACACCACAGTTGCCTAATTTTTTAATGACAGTGGGGTGAGAGACTGTGTTGAAGGCCTTCCTAAAGTCCCGAAAGACTACGTCCACCGAGACGCCTGCGTCCAAGGATTTTGTGACCTGGTCATAGAAGGCAACCAAGTTGGTCTGACAGGACCTGCCTCTAATGAATCCATGTTGGTTGCCCCTAAGCATAATCTCCCCTGCTGGTCCCTTGCAGATATGCTCCTGGATAATTTTCTCAAAGAGCTTTCCCAGGACTGAGGTAAGACTAACAGTCCTATAGTTTCCTGGGTCCTCCTTCCTCCCTTTTTTGAAAGTGTGGACTACATTGGCCCTGTTCCAGCCCTCTAGCACGTTGCCAGAGCACCATGAGTGCTCATAAAGCTGTGCCAGGGGTCCCACAATCACCTCTGCCAATTTTGTCAGCACTCTGGGGTGGACATGAGGACCTGCTGATTCAAACGCATCAAGTTCCCCTACTAGGTCCTCACTGAAACTGGGCCTTGTTGCACCTCCCCTACGTCTGTCCAGGATCCCAGTGTGGGGGGAGGGGTGACCTAGTCCCTGCTCAGAAAAATAGAGGCAAAGAATTTGTTAAAGAGGTTAGCTTTGTTGTCTGGTGCGACCACCGGATTTCCAGACGTGTCCTGCAAAGGCCCCATGTTACCCAGTACCTTCTTTTTACCCCCTATGTATTTAAAAAAGGACTTCTTGTTATCTTTGATCTGGGTCGCTAGTCCCAGTTCCGTCTCCACCTTAGCCTTCCTAACAGCCCCCCTACAATCTCGAGCAATGCAGATATAATCCTCCTTGGTGATGGCCCCTCCCTTCCATTGGGTGTAAGCCTTCTTTTTAGCTTTGAGATGTTCCTGGATGCTTTTGGTGAGCCATGGGGACTTTTGAGCACTCTTCCCCCTTTGATCCGCATTGGGATCGTCACCCTTTGGGTTTGAAAGATCATCTCCTTAAGGAACGACCACTCTTCTTGGACTCCCAACTCTCCTCCCTTCCAGGACCTCAGTGCCTCCCTGACTAGTCTCCTTACCTCATTGAAATCCGCCTTCCTGAAGTCCAGGGCTGTTGCCTTGCTGCAGTCCTTTGACACCCTGCGCTGGATGGTTAATTCCAGTAGGCGATGATCGCTATCGCCCAGGTGGTCAAGAACCCGCAGTCCCCTCACCAAGTCATCGCCTGTGGCCAGGACCAGATCCAACAAGGCATTTCCTGTGGTGGGACTGTGTACCTCCTGGGTTCGATGGAGGTCCCGTTACTTGCCTAGGAACCTATGTGAGCGGCCAGATATGGCTGACTGCTCTTCCCACCAGATGTCTGGATAGTTTAGGTCACCCATGATGACCACGTCCCTTGACTTAACTGCCTCTGTGAGCTGACCTGAGAATTCCCAGTCCAGCTCTTCCCCCTGGTTGGGTGGTCTGTAGTAGACACCTATTGTTAAATCCCTTTCCCCCTGACCCCCTTGTATTCTGACCCAGAGCACTTCAGTCTGCCCCTCCTCTGACCCAGTGCTGTTTGCTGAGGACATGTATTGCTCTTTGACGTAGAGTGCCACACCCCCACCTTTCCTCTCCATTCTATCCCTATCCCGCCTGTACAGCCTCTATAGCCCTTGATGTTTACCACCCAGTCGTGTGTTGGATCCCACCAAGTTTCAGTGAGCCCCACTGTATCTGGGCTTGTGTTAGCCAACAGGAGGGCAAGTTCCTCCTGCTTGTTCCCCATACTATGAGCATTAGTTTAGAGGCATTTAAGGCCTCCTGAGGGTGTATATACTGCCCCCCTAATCCCAGGACTATCTGGCCCCCTGTCTCTTACCTGGGTACTTCTTGTGGTCATCGCCTGTCTTGGTTGGGCTGTTCTTGTGGGTGTCTCTTGATTTGTCCGTTGATTGCAGGAACGCAAATGACAATAATGGGGTGTATATGTGGTTCCACACAATTATTCCCATTAAGTCTGAGTTAATTCACCTAAGCACTATGCAGCTGGCCAGTTTCTTCCAAGCCTAGCTGCCAGGGCACAAAATACCTTTGGAAGTGAAAGGCTGGAAGAAAGTGGTTATTTTGGTACCAATGCTTCTTGGTAAAGTCAACCTTGTAGACAAGGTTTCCTTACTGTTGGATTCTCTTATCTTGTTCTGTAGCCGAACCAGATTTCTCTGGAAGAAAACATCCTGGTCTCCCGTTACATCAATAACCCTTTGCTCATAGATGGTGAGTGTTCTTAGGAATTGACAGCTTTCCTTTCTGTGGTTCTTACCTACTTATGGCTTATGTGAATAATCTTTTTTGGGGTACCCCCCTCCTTTTAAATGTTCCAGCACCCACAAAATAGGGGTTGGGGAATCCCTTAACCTGGCAGCTTCCTGTTGGGGAAGCATCAGTTTCTGCTGATTTGGGATATTTGGAAGACTATTTTAAACCACAGTTTTTCTTAGTCTGCTGTTTCCCCTCAGCTAAATGTATTGTGTGGAGACTTTTGGGAAGTAATTATAGTGACTTATTCTGTCAATTATCTTTCAGATTTCAAATTTGATGTGCGTCTGTATGTTTTGGTGACATCCTATGATCCACTTGTCATCTACCTCTATGAGGAAGGACTGGCCAGGTAGGAGGCACACGTTCTCCTTCAGGATGCCCAAACCTAAAAACTTAAGGCTCAAAAGACGTCTTTAGTTTGCCTATGCCCTGTTTCCCTGAGAGGCCCAAAGAAAGGGGAGGGAGGGAGGTGCTAGATTAGGAGCTCTGCAGTTTCAGCCATGGATATTTAGTGATGTCGACTGGTCATGCTGAAGTTCCATTTGAGTAACAATGAAAAAGGAAGTGATTGGATTTATAGTTTCATACCTTCTAGGGTCGGAAGGGACCTGAGCAGATCATCTAGTCCGACCCCCCTGCCATGGCAGGAAAGAATACTGGGGTCAAACGACCCCAGCAAGATGTTCATCTAACCTCCTCTTAAAC
>NW_017728947.1:76064985-76079484 GCF_001723895.1 Crocodylus porosus
CCTCTGTGCTGACAAGAGGGGAGTTCCCTAGCCTGTAGGTATGGTGCTGATTTGCCAATTTAGGTGGTTTGGTTGTGGAAAAGAGGAAGACCTTGGTAATAAAGTACTCTTGTGAGTGAGTGTCTGTTCAAATTCCATTCTTCATCTGTCTGGCAGGATGTTGCAGGCAGCTGAGCCTCTGGCCCTGCAGCCTGCTACAAGCTGCCACAGTGTCTTTTCCTAAAAATGGATTTTTTTTCCCTGTGGGTGCTGTCCTCTGTGGCTGTGCCTATTCCCTTGGTGCCCTTGTCCCTCCTGCCCAAAGGCATAAAAGGTGGAGCTGGATTCAGTCACTTCTGTTTTTTCTTACTACTATAGCTATGAGAGAGAACTCCTACAGTGTCTGCTTCTCTTGTGTACAATTCACTTTAGACTTTAGTATTAAGTATAAAGAGAAGCTTGAGAGAATCCAGAGGAGAGTCACGTGCATGATTAGAGGTCAAGAGAAGAGGCCTTATGAGGCGAGCCTGAGAGGCATGAGACTCTTCTGCCTGGAGAAGCAAAGGCTCAGGGGTGACTTGGTGGCAGCCTATAAGTATGTAAGGGGCGTGCATCAGGAACGGGGAGAATGTCTGTTCATCAGGGCACCCCAAGGGGAGACAAGGTCTAATGGTCAAAAACAGCTGGAAGACTATTTTAGACTGGACATAAGGAAAAACTTCTTTACTGTCCAAGTCTCCAGAGTCTGGTATAAATTTCCCCCAGAAGTAGTGCAAGCACCTACTGTGGATACCTTTAAGAAATGCTTGGATGCTTGTCTAGCTGGGGTGATCTGACCCCAGCTGACTTCCTGCTCCTTGAGCAGAGGCTGGACCCGATGATCTTACGAGGTCCCTCCCTCCCCTAATGTCCCTCCCTGCCCTAGAAATTAGTGCAGGTATACAGGGTGTTTATATATAAAGTAAATTCTTATTTTGGTTTTAAGGGAGAAATAAAACTTAGTTGACCTAGGGTCTCCCTAAGCAGGAGTATTAGGACCGTGACAAAGGCCAAATCACCAGAATTAAACTTCTCCATCATGGGACTTTGCTGTACTGATTATTTGTGGACACTAGTGGTATCAGATATATTGGGGAAAGGGCACATTCTGGCAAGTTCCATATGTCATTCCTTCTTTAAGCGTACCCAGAGACTGAGGGTGGTGAGGTTGAAGCTTTTTATGTCGTAGACGTCAGTGCAGGCTGCTTTTGACTCTGGGAGAAATTCAGTGACCCTTCGTCCTTGTCATTCGGTACCCTGGTGAACTGTGTCACTGGTCCAAACTCTTTGGCTGCTTCTCAGAATGCATCCTGTTTGGTACTATGTCAGTGTTAACATCTGGTGAAAGTAGGAGTTAGCATTGTTCCAGAGATTATGCCAGACACAGATGACTTTTATTAGCACCTAAGATGCTTTAGAGTTGTCATGATTCATTTTGGGATCTGTTAGCGAAGGGACACAAGTAAAAGGCAACTCTCTAGTACCTTGGTACCAAAATCAAAAGCAGCTCAGGTGGTATTGTCTAAGACCAAGCCTTGTGTTACTTTCAGTACTGCATATTATCATTGACTGGCTAACAAGGTACTTTGTGTCATTGTCTCTACACTTACTGTTGATGGTGACAGTCCCCATTATATTGGTGCAGACTAACTCTTCTTTACACTTGGGCATAGGTATAGACCTTTTTCACATTGAAGCAACATAATGAGTTTGACCAGACTGCCATTGGCTCTGTTACTTGTTGCCGTGTGAGAGAGGGGAGATGTGGGCAAACAGTAGAGCCCACAAGTGAGAAAGTGGGGCAGGTACTTGCCATGGAGCAGCTGAGGGTTGGTGGTTCTGTCTGCCCACTCTGGCTCTGCTAGAAGTGAAAGCTAAACTGGGGTAGGCTAGTCCTAAATGAAACTGGGTTCACTTGCTGTAGCTTAGCTTTCACTTATTGCAAAGCTAGAGTGTGCATACAAGCAGCTACCATGCCTCAGCTGCCCCATGGCAAGTACCTGCTTTGCCATGCACCTGTTTTAACTTGCTGCAGTTCAGTTGTCCTTACAATAAAGCAGATTTGGCCAGATACAGGCCCCCGAGTAATTTGCACCAGCCCATGAAGCTGAGGTGATGGCAGTAACTTGGCAGCAGGATACTTCAACAGCATGTTGGGGAAGAAGCAGCACTCAGGTCAGAAGCTGCAGCTTACCTTTAAACTGAGCTCTGTTAATTTGGCCTGCTGCTCCTAAAAGGCTATTGACTCCTGCTGTAAAGAGTCATTGCATCAGGTGGTTTTGTAGAGCCTTTATGTCTGGTCAGGAACGCATTCTTTGCAAGCACCCCCATCCTAAGACAGTGCTTGCTTCCTTCGTATCTCCAAACGTTATTTGGGGATTCTTCCCCTACCCATTCTGTTTCCCTGTTGCGTGGCTCCAGTGGCTGCAACTTGCAGGTGGTCAGTGCTGAATGACCTTCTCCTGAGCAAAACCTCTGTTCAAGGGGTGTATCAATAGAGATTTTGGGGGCCGATTACCGATAGCCCATTTTTTAAGGATGCATATCGGCTGATACCAGTCCAATTTTTGATACAGCTGCGTGCAGCTGGTAAGTCTGTTGTGGTGGATGGGAAGGGAAGGGGCGTGGGGGGGTGCAGATCAATGCCTCCTTTGGTGAGGGAAGGAGTGGGGCAGGCACTGCTTGGGCAGGGTGTGGGTGTGAGCTGTGCCTCATCCAGGAGGCATGGGTAAGGGGCATCTCCTGCCACTGTGCACACCCCAGGAGGGCACAGGGGAGGTGTGCCCTCCCAGATCTGCACTGGGGAGGGCAGGAGGGGGCTGCAGCTGTGGACTGGGGCCAGGGCTGTGTTGTGCTCTTCCTGGTGGCAGGCTTGTCCAGGATGGGCTTGGGGCAGGCGGCAGCAGCAGCACTGGGAGGGGAGGCTAAGGTGAAATAGGGGAGGGGGAGGGGGGCTACAGCCCCCCCCCAACCTCCCTCAGTGTCGCCATTGCCCACCCAGAGCCCAGCCTCCTGCCAAGAGAACACAGTACAGCATCAGCTCCAGCCTGCAGCTGGAGCCTCCCCCTGCACAGATCCATGGGGCACACAGTGGTGGGAGATGCAACTGCCCCCCACCTCCTGGATGAGCTGTGTCTTCATCCCATCCTGGCTGGGTAGCCCCTGCCCTACTCCCTCCCTCGCTGCAGGGGGTGTTGATCTGGTTCTCCCCCCTTCCCATCCACGACAACAGACTAACCAGCTGCATGCAGCTCTCCAAGCTGCTGGGCTGTGCCCCTCATTGCCTGCATGCTGTGCTGTGGCTGTGCACTCGCATGGACATTTATTGGCCACATCAGGCCGGTTTCCGATTCAATTTTCTTTATATCGGTGCTGATCCAATATCGGATGTATATTGGTGCACATCTACTGTTCAATATCCTTCTCTTTCTCTTTCACCTCCCTCCCTGATAAAGCTGCAAGTCCACTTCAGTTATCAACAATGCATGAATTTCAGGACTTGAAATTTCCCTTGAAGGTTGCACAAAAGAAGCAGCACAAATTCTTGCATATATTGTGTGCTGCATCTCCAAGGATGTTTGGTATACCAGTCAGTGATTGATTTGCTGTGTTAGAGAACCCGTCTGGAAGATATCAGCTTGCCTCTAAGGCTATAAGAGAGAAGATGCTGGGTCCCTTTCAAGGGATCTGAATATTTTTTTATCAGTTTTCAATGCCTGGTTGTGAAGTACAGGAGAAGACAAAGCAGTAGGGTGCTTAGAAGTCCACCCCTGTGAGAGACCCCATAAACAGCTTTGATCCATTTGTCCGTAAGATTACATTTATCCATTAACCTACAAATGAAGGTGAGCAAATTACCAAGTACTAATGTTAAAGACAATGACTTTTTTTGAGTCGAGACAAACTTTCCACTTTGATAGATACATTTCCAAAGGAGTACCAGTAGCAAGTGAAATACCTGATGGCAGACGGCCCACTTAACAACCAGATCATCTTAATAGGCGGTGTTGGACATTTCTGATGGGGTGATGCAGGCAATGGAAACTAGTAGTCATGACAAGGTCACTTATAGTTTCAGTCCTTGGGGGTTTTAGACCTAGGCCACCATGCAAACCTCCTCTTTGAAGACGGTGGTATCGAGTTCCCATTCTATATCTGAAACGTACCTGTGCGGCTACTCCTTGAGACAGTCAAACCTGCTGCCTGCCTTACTTACTGGCATGGAATTTCTTTAAGAGCACCTGGATAATCAAGTAACTATATTCCATAGCAAAGACTTCAGACAGTACTGAACCTGATCAAATAAACTTCCAGTCTACCCAACAAAAGCGGCAAGGACATCTTGGTTGCTTCAGTGATACTTTGCTTTGTGCTCATTTGTCTTATCTCATGGTAGATATCCACAATGATCCATACAAAGGCTGGTTGAATTTGGTACCTCCCTGCTTACACCACGAGAGGGACATGAAATGTATGGGCTCACAAGGAGATTTACTTCCCTAACCTGAAACGAAACCCTTTAAGTGCCCAGCAGTGTTCCCCTTCTTCAGATCTGTTGGCAAGGTTCTTTTTAAGGCTCTTCTGCTTGAAGTGGGGTGAACCTTTTCTTGGTTGATTAGAATTTCAATGACTATAATCTCTTTAAAAAACAAGCCTGAAGATTAAACATTTTGGATCTGAGAGCAATTGGCCTGGTATGACAAGGCTTTCTTTTTTCCCTTTCTTGAGAATCAGCAAGTCAGGTGTTAAGGCAGCACCATAAAAAAACCAAAACCACTACATGAGCAGGAAAGGGGCAACAAAATTGTTCTTTGTTCTTTCAAGGAGCTGTATGACTATAGGAGTGGTGCATTATGTGCCAGATCACACTAGTAACTTTACACCTTCTAGTCCTAAGAATATCTAGTAGGTCTCAAACTGTGATCCACAAGGCTGAATGGACAGCAGCAGTTCTTTTCACTTTTCAGTTAAAAGTGTGATTAAGCATATGTAGTGGTCTGAAAAAACAGTGGAGAAGGTACCCCTTCCCTCCCAATACATCTGTTTGCAAAACAAACAAACAAACAAACAAACCCCACAAAACCAGGAAACCTTCCCCCCACAATCCACAGCGAGCTTTGAAAATTCTGCTATAAGGGTGGGTGGACACAAGTTCAGGTTCCCAGTTGTCTGTGTTTCTCATCCTCATAAGCAATAATATAGATTTCTACTAGTCCTCACAGTATTACTGGTCCTCACAAAACTGAGGCAGAATACAATATATCATCATGATAGACCTAGCACGGGCCAGACAGTCCTAGTATTCAGATCTGCTGAATCTGTTAGGCAAAGTTGTCTGTGGCTCTGCTATCCTATCCAATGTAGTCTCCCAAAACAGTTGTTGGCTTCTGCACCTGGAACTGGATTCATTTCACTGAGAGCAGATGTTCCACTGAGATTCAGATTACTCTACTCCAGAGCAGGAAATGTTCACTGTTACTGAATGACTTGGTACTTGACTACGTGAAACCTAAAACGTTTTTTGCAGGGGTATCTCAAAACTAGCATTCATCCCTGATAGTACCAGTCTGTCCAAAGCTGAACTTTCTATCTGCTTGAAACACCTTCCTGTTCATCCTGTGCAAGGGCTCCCCATATTTTCCAACCTTATGGAGGCCAAAAATCTGAGATGCCTGGTGCAGGTTTTATCCTCAGTTTTGAGAGTGCTTTGTTGTTTGGAGCATTAAAATGGTAATGGTAAGTTGATGGGTTCTCTTTTTGAGCCTTTACCAACCTGCTCCCCTTACCAACATCCTGCAGCCCTTATTTGAGGTAGGAGGCTCAGAATGATCCAGCCTCTTAAGTTTCTTTTATATATGGATGTCACCTATGTGGGTTTATCCTTGGATTACTCCAAAATCACCTTAGGTAGGAAATTAGAGTTCATTATAAGCCTCTCCTTGTTGCTTTTTAAGCCTGCAAATGAGTTTCACACACTAATTGTAGTGTAGGCATTGCCTATTTCTATTTGGCTTGAACTAAGAACACCCTACATTAGCAAGTATTTGTTGGAAGTCAGATAGCAGCCTGTATTAACTCACAGTCCAAGACCCACTTGGATAACTATCACAGATGGCTACAAATTAGCTAGGAAGGCTTCCCTGACCTTACTTAAAAGCTCATTTTGCTTTGATTACCATATCCATAAAAGGAATAGATAGGGCAGCAATGTGTTGCTCAATTAACACACACATCTACATCTCAGCTGCTTTTCCATAGTGTAGGCCACCAGATCAGAGGCTAATTTCATTAGAGTTTCTTGTATTGACTGACCAAATAGGACTCTTTTTGCATGTACCTCCAAGCAGTTAGGCAACTATGTCCATCACCAAGAGCAGAATCAGTAGACAGTTTCTCAAGGAATGAATGGTTTGTTATGCTATTGCCGCTCTCTGGGACACAGATGTAGTGTCCATACAGATTCTGTGACTGATTGTCCTTCCCTGTTAATGTGGTGGGATTCTGTATTCTTGAATTCATGTATTCAAGAAGAGATTGCTTTGGTTAGGCCCACTCAACCTTTTAGGCTCTTGGTTGCCTAGGATCCACTACTACAAGCCAAAATGTTTTTTAATCTTGAGCATGTGGGACAAATTTGGTCCAGGAACGGCAGCTCTGAGCAATACAACCAAGAGCTTATGTTTCTGTAGAATAATTATTTAACTGTTCTTTCTCAGCAGTCACATTTCCACCTTGGATCTTGTTGGATAAATTGCTGTATATGGAAGTTACTCTGGGCACTGTGAAAAGTTTCCATGCTTCTGTGCAAAGTCAGCTATGTTGTGTGCGCTATATGTCTATCAGCTACAGAATTCATGACATTTAATTGGTGCAGAAGGCACAGCAAAGGGTGTGTGGCCCCTGGGCAGGGACAGCTGTGACTCTGGATTGCAGACCTGTACCTACCTCAGAGCTGGGACCTTGCAGTGGGGCTTATATAAGCATTTTAAAATGACAGGAATTGATCCATTTTACCATGCTTCTCAATGAGTCTCCCCTATTCACACACATCTCCAGGTATAGAGTGTTGGTGCAGCAGGTGCTGTCAATCCCCACCAGCAAATAAATCAATCAGCTGGAGCAAGAAGCAGCCTCAGCCTCATCATAGGAGTTACGGAAGAACATTGAGAGGTGCTGTTCCCTCCTGTGCATGGCCTCCAGGTGTCACTAGTAGCCTATGTTGTTTTCAATACCCTTTGCTATTTTTCCCTTACCCTGGATTTGTGAGCTGAGACACTAGGAGAAAAGTTAAGATTTTGCAGCCACCAGGTTCTGGCTTCCTGTTCGGCGCTCTGGCTTCCCAGTTAGCATTGAGCCGTATAAACACCTATAGCAGCAGCAGAGCTTAGTAACTGGAGCAGGGAGTGGCAGTGCACCTGGGTTGTAGAGGAATGATATGGAATGAAAACTTGGTGGAATAGCATGGACATAGTTTAAAAGTAGTAAGTAGAGGAGCTATATTTTGCTATATATGAGAGAGCCAGGTTTACAGACCTTCTTTACTGAATGGAGAGAGAATACCTCTACATTCCCAGGTTGTCCTGGGGAAAGCTCAGTTAGTTTCCAAAGTGTAATCTGGCAGTAACCCCCTCGCAGTAATCCCTGCCTGGCTTTTTTATGTTGATTCTCTGTATTTGCTTCATTCCCAACTTTCTTTGCACCCCTCTGAAAGGTACCCCTCAAATGCCAGGTTTCATGTAGCTGCGATGGCCAGTGCCAGGCCTGTTCAGGATGTCTGGTGTTTTTAGGCAATTGATTATAGTGGCTGGTAGTAGCCAGTGCTTTTTTTGGGGGTGGGGAGTAACTGGAGATTGTATAGAAGCTGGAGACTTGAGTGCCTCACTAGGCATTGCTGCATCTGATTTCTCATGGTACAACCAGACTTGGCATTAAGTGATGTAAGATCCCAGAATGGAGTAAATGGAAGAAATATAAGCTGCAAGCCTGCACTGTGCATTTCTTTCTGTATAAAATGTCAGGAGGGAGAGCAAAAGGAAAGGCTTCCCCTGCATCTATGCAAAAGTCTGAAGCTTTTATCTGCTGAATGGACAATACATATTGGATTTAACATGCGTTAAACTGGTGAATATAATATATTAAGGCCAGGAGGGGCAATTTTGATAATCTAGACTGACCATATGGTTTTACCAATGAGCTTTTATCTACATCAACCACAACTTATGTTCTAACTCGGTGAGGTTTTTCTAGAAAAAAAAAAAAAAAGTCTTAGATATTTAAATCACTGGGGAGTCTAGACTTTAATCAGTTCAGTATGCGTTAGTTTCTATTGTCTAGTGTACTGTGACCCTAAAGTGTGTCCTCTCTATATATTATTTCCCATCCCTTTAAATCCTAATCTAGATAAAATTTAAGAGTTAAACCATGGAGTATTTGCAGATTGGCATCCAAAACTGACTTTGAAGGCTACCTGCTATCTACTGGGAGTTAGCATCCAGGCACAGGCAAGTGGAAGTCTCTGCTCTCTTTTGGTCTTTCCAAAAGTTGGCTGGATCCTGCTTCATCCAGTATGCCTGAACTAGGAGCACAACTGAGAGAGGGGCCAAGCCAGTATTTAAATGCATTTTGTTGCCCATTGTCTATCCACCGACTCCAACGCAGTGGGGGTAGTTTCTTTATGTTACTCCTAGTTTTTCATTTTGTCTCTTCAGCATCTTGTGGAATGGAAAAACACAGGCTGTTTCAGTGACTTTTTTTGTGAGGGGGTCACTTCATCCTTGGTGGCTTTGGGAAGTGTGTACTATTGCTGTTGCAGACCATCAGGGAGTGCTGCTGCACAGTGGTGAAGATTTTGGTATTCAATAAAAATAGATTTACTCTGTGTGGTTTTTTTTAAAGCTGGATCTTTTATCTAAATTACCAGTTTTTAGGCAGCTCTGTTTCTAGGCCTGAACTCTGGAGAGGTCTTGGCCCAGCAGGAACTTTTTAGTCTGACTTTCACTAAAACCATGAAGAGGTTGGTTGTTTGGTTGTTTGTTTTTTAACTGTAAAAAACAAAATAAAAATTGAGCTGAAAACCAAATGTGCTTGTGATGGGCCCAAGGAGCAGCAGCTGAGGGGGGAGTGAATGTATTCCAGAGCAACATGAGAGCTCCAGTAATGCCGGAGCCGGCAGCTGAGCCTCATAATGTCTGACAGTGGGCTGCCTTCCTGCTGTCTGAGCTCGCTGAACTCCAGAGTCTGCAGCGCCCCCTCTTTCAGTAGCCTTGCTTGCTAATTAGCACTGGCTCCACTGGGATATTTACCTTTTCTCTGCTGGATTCCTGTGGTTTCCAAAGAATTCAGGTGTTCAGTGAGAGCCAAGGAATTCACATTACCTCACAAGCTGTGCTACCGCCAGAGCCTGCTACAGCAGCCCAATCCCCCCTTGCAGTAACCCCTGCCTGACCAGGCCCTTACTGTTTGGGAAGTGTAATTTGCTTTTATAATGGATGCCTGGGGATCAATCTCATGACCCTTTTACAAGGCACCTCTATCGAGCACAACAGTTATGGTCCAGCAGTTTACACTGAACTTCTCACTGGGGCTCTTAACTAGTGCTCAGTGCATCATATTAAAGTCAGGATAAACTAGTTTTCACTGGTTCTTCACTTCTCTTATGTTCAACTGATGTTTGGGGCTTAATTATGGGAAGGATAGTCTTGTGGTTAAGTCACAGGATTCTCAGATGGGTGCTTGGGTTCTGCTGTTTATTCCACTGTCTGCTTTGTTGTTTTGGGTAGGTCCCTTCCCTTTTCTCTGTCTAAGGCTTTTCTCAGCCTGTCAAATGAGATGAGGTTTAGAATTATGGTGTTGGAAAGGCACTGAGCTCATATAATCCAGCGCCCAGCTCATTACTGTGCAAGAGGTGCTTGGATGCCATTAGGAAGCCATAGTATGTTCTTGTATCATGGCCAGGTACTCTCTAGCTACATTCATATGATTCTTATAGGAGTTGGAGAAGCATGTGCTAGGAATAGGATTTGGTCCCCTGGGTTGGGAATTCAGGTGAAGGCCACATACTCTTGAGCTTCTGATGGGATTCCACTGCTGTCACTGGGAGTCTGGTCAAAGAATGAGAGCAGAAAATAGCCCTGTAACACTAGTTATGTGTGTTGCTTTCCAACATTACAGGGTGGAGAGAGTAAGGCAAGGGTGTCACACTCATTTTGTCCCATGAGTTGCATAAGTGTTGTTAGGTCAGTCTGAATCAGACTAATGGACTATCTCACCACCTTCCCCTCCACTAGCTATCTGATCCAGTGCCTATGAATAGCATGTGCAGCATGGGTCCCCGTTGGACCGGGCACTGTGTGGCACATATCCCAGAGCCATGTGTGGAGCAGTCCAGCTGGGGTCGCTATCATGTGCAGTGTGGCTCTCACTGGCTGGACTGCACCATATGCAGTGCCCATTTCAGCAGCTTTGGGTTCTGTGCTGCATGCAGCCATGGGTACCAGACTAGCTGGAGAGGCTGCCAGATCAGGTATACTAGGAGAAGGGAAAGATGGACAGTGGACAGGGAAAGGAGGGGATCCATGGGCTGAAGTAAGGAGTCCTTATGTCTGTCCTTGGCTTCATTTCTCCATTTGTGTCCTTCCATCCTCTTGAGAGTTGGAGATCCCTGAAAGAAAGGGGTGGTTATCAGACTTCAGCTCTCCTCTTTGGATTCTGTTTTTGCTTTTTTTCCCCTCCTCCTGTTGTTCCATCTGCTTTGTTGCATCATTCTTTCTATCCCCTATATAACTTTTTAGTTTGTCTAAGACAGATGAAGGAACTGCAGAGGAAAACTGGCTGGGATGGCATGGTCCAGCTCGGTTTTCCTTTCCAGCAGAGTTTGTTTGTTGAGTCAGGAGAACTAGACTACTAGATTGTACTAGTTTTTTCTTTTTCTTTTAGGTGCTTATGACATCCACAATATAACAAAGGGGCAAAATGCAGTTAGTGAAAAAACATATGTTTTGAAAATTATGGGCTGATTTGTCCTTGCATCTCTTTAAAGGGAAACCTGTTCCTGTATCAGCAGATCCCTTATAAAGTTCTCCTACTGCCTCTGCCTCCTTTGTGGCAGTATTTTCTTATTGCTTTTTAGTACTCAAGCCTTTTTAATATGTTTACTTGGCTTTGGTCCTAGGAGGCATAAAGGGTGTCGCCAACACCAAGATGCTAAAGGTGTTAGCAGTTCAGTTTCCACTGAGCCTCCTCATGTACTTGTTCTACTGATCATTGATGTAACAGGTTGCTGGTGGAGAGAAGATAGATGTTGCAGTTGTGAGCATTGTGTTTTCTAGGGCGAACCCAGCAGTTTGTGGTGTTTTTCTTTCCTTTTCTTCTGTACTGGAAGAAAGCGAAGTTCCTAGTAGTACATTAGGGTTCACAGCCTTTGTGCTCTAAGTATGGAAATACTCCATCTTCCTCTGCACCAGTTCTAGTCCATAGAGTAGTTTTCTCAGGGCATCCTGCCACTCTCCTTGATTTTTACAGCAGCTCCCAGGAACAGGATGAAGCATTTGTCTTAAACAATGAGTTGTGAAAGGTACAAATAGATTCTTATTTGCTCTTAGTTTCCTAAACAAAAGAAAGGGCACTAAACAGTCCAGTAGGGCTATTTTTCTTCTCCTTACCATTTGACAGCTATTCTAAGAACTGGAAGAGAAGGAGAGTGCTTACTGAACCCCGGAGAATGGGCTCAGACAAGGCCATCTCTTTCATAGGAAGACCCTGGGCAGCTGCCTATTATGTTTATCTGTCACACCTGCGTGGGAGAAGAGGCATTTGCTGTGCTGTTTTACTTCTTCTCATTCACAGCCCTTTTTCCTGTCTCCTACTCCTTTTCCAGGCCCTGAGGTGGTATCCCAAGCAAGCATGCTGTAACTTTTTGTGCAGCATCATGTGGTTTCTTATGAGGCAGTTTATATTTGCAAATAAGTTGCTTATGACTACCTTCACCTTAAGGTCAATAAACTCTTCCCAAAGCAATGGTAGAATAGGGCATACAGCAGTATAAAACATGGTGGGCTGGAGAGGTAGTTAGTCTTGTTAGTCTGAAATCAAACAGAAGGTAGGCCAGGGTGGCTCCTTAGCCCTTAACTGGTTCAGAGTAGCATGAGCTTTCATGGGCAACAAACTAATCTGTCAGATGCTAGTAGAGGAAAGTTCATGCCTCCCTGAACCAGTTAATCTCTAAAGTGCCACCCTGCCCTGCCTTCTGCATGGTGGGTTAGAGGGATGGATAGATTTCTGGAGGTGTTTGAGTAGACAATAGGGCGATGCTAGTGGAAGCCTGGGATTATTGTGTGGATTCTGGGGTAATGAGGTAGAGCATGGATGCTGTGATGTCCAGTAGTTGGGGAGAGGTGGGGGGTAAAAGAGGGTGGGAGTGATTAGTGCTGGAAAGGGAGTGCCATATGCTGCTCTGCATGGATGGGTACTGTTCAGCAAGGGAATTGAGATTTGTTTGGAGACTAACAAGTTAGTCTGGAGGACTGGCATGAGCAACTGTTGCCTCCTTAGTCGGGGGGGGGGACACTTGTCCCCACAGCAGCCAGTCAGTGACTGGGGAGAGGGACCCTCCACGGGGGATTGTGCTGGCAGTTCCGGGTCAGTGTGATTAGCTGCGGGGGAACACCCCGCGCTGGTCAGCACAATCGGCTGCAGGGGGGCCTCAGGCATCACTTCTCCTGGCACCCCCACTCTCTGGTTGTTGCTCTTGCCTGCCCTGTCGCCTAAGTGGGGAGTGCTGGCTGTCCGGGTGCACCAGCGCTCTTGGAGGTGTTCACGTGTACCCCCTACGTCTTGCCACTAAGGACAGGTATCATTTAGCCGGCCTGAGAGGCGGTGTGGTGATAAGACATCTCTGGTGATGGAGAGTTTGGAGCATGGTTGGGAGTCAGGAAGTTTGGATGTTTCTGGGAGGAGGCTCTCTGGGATCTGATTTGGGGATTCAGGAACTGAACTTTCCTTCATTTTCTGTTCCTGCCAGCTGGGAAACCTACTGCCATCCTACTGGTTCATGCAAATTGCTTTTTTGCCTCCTTGGATTTGCAAGAGAAAACCACCAGGGAAAGGCAAATATATGTCCTTGCTTGGAAGTAGACCTGAGAGTGGCTTTGAGTAGCTGGTGGGAGAAATGGCCAGAGGCTGAAATGCAAGCAACATGTCAGGCCTGTTGAATCCACGAGTGTCACTCTTTGATTCCATGGTTTAGGTTAAAAATGGAGTCTAGTTCCAGGCCTATCTTGTGCTGAGGAACAGGTAGCTGGATTGGAAAGGGAAAGTCTGCAGCTCAGTATTTTGGGATCATCTGAACACAAAGCTTTCCCTACCTATTTTCTTTTAAAAGCTGCTGAGGGGGAGAGTGGATTCCTGGGATGAGGGGATTTTTGTCTGAAGTCTGTAGGGTGAGGTCCCAAAGACCAAATTATTGGGAGTGTACAATATCTTATTTCTCATGATGGGTAGAGATTGCTGATACAAATGGGGGAGCATGAAGAATGGGAAAGATACTTCCTACAACTCTGCCACCTCAGGCAGTCATTCTGTCAGACTTCGTGCAAGTCTACCAGGTGAATACTTTGAGGGGAAACCTTCCATGAAAACCCATGGTCAGACATGCAGTAGTTCAACCAGCAATGAAGAAATCCATCCTGAATACATCTGCTCTAAGCAGATACCATCCACTATGTCCAGCCTCCCATTTTTGAGCACACTCAGAGCAGAGCTAGTTCATCCACTGAAACTAACATTTAGACCTCGCAGTCTGATTTCAGCTAAAGACATCTGAACTGGAACTTCTTGAGAAGCACTGATTTATGACATCTCCTGTCAGTGAATAGAAGGTAGGTCCTTGTTTTCATCCCCTTGGACCTCTCTGTAGCATTTGATGCTAACCATGAGGTGCTGCTGTTTCCTAGAGGAGAAGCATCAGGATCCCAAATTTATGTACTGAAAGAATTTGAACCCCTCCTAGAGGGATGTCTGCAACAAGTAACTATGAAAAACCGCATCTCCACTGCTTACTTGTGCAATTCCACTGTCCTATTTTTTTCCAATACCTGTATGCCTCCACTAAGTGAACTGGCTGTGTACCATGGGCTCAAGTGCCAGTAATATGCAGGTGATCCAGATAAACTTTTTCTTTGTCCCATCTGACCAATCTCTTGCAACCAAGATCACATTAAAGATCAGGTAAAGAAAAATTACCTGAAGTTGAACCTGTGGTAGATGTGATGCTGATAGGCAGTGGAAAGCATTCTGAAGTTTTAAAGCCATGGTGCAGTCTCCTACAGTTGAAGGTACACGCAGTCTGTAGTTTAGGAGAACTCTTCATAGATTTCACAGACATTAGGGCTGGAAGGGACCGTGGAAGATCGAGTTCAGCCCTCTGCCCAAAGGGCAGGAAATCAGGTGGGGTCTTAGGATCCCAGCAAGATAAGCATCCAATTT
>NW_017728947.1:76079588-76103066 GCF_001723895.1 Crocodylus porosus
GACCTCGTCATCCCTTGGGGCACTCTGGTGAACAAACGTTCCCCCAGATACTGGTGGTCACCCATGATAAATTTATAGGTGGCCATCAGATCACCCCTGAGCCTGTGCTTTTTCAGGCTAAAGAGCCCCATGGCTCTCAGCCTGTTGTCGTAAGTTCTGTTTTCTTGACCTCTGATCATGCGTGTGGCTTTTCTCTGGACTCTCTTGGATTCCTTGCTAATGCCAAGCTTCAACATAGCAGCATCTGCGAGTAGTATTTTGGCTAAGAGACTGTCCTATCCAGGAGGATGATGACCTGGCCTCAGTTGTTTGCACCTTCATCACTTCTTGGCTGGATTATAGCAATCTGAGATACCTGGGCATGAAGCCTTCATTGCTTAGGAAACTCCAGCTAGTGCCAAAATATGTTTCCTCAGTAACACAATCTGTCACAAGCGCATAAGACCTGTGCTCCACTCTTTTGCTGGCTTTTTCACTGAATTTTGAGCCTCTCAGGTTCCTAGTCCTCATCTCAGAAACCTCAGGCCAGGATCTTTAAGAGGAACCCTTCATTCCTGGGTAAAGACTGGCTAAACTGCTCTTCTGACACAAAATTCTTTATAAGAAGGATAATACTCTGCTAGAAAGTTTTTGGATACTGTGGTGGTGTGTGTGGTATATGAACTTAAACAGATTAAATAGGGTTCTGCAGGAAGTGATATTGGTAATTTAGTAAGGGAATACTTTTTTTTCCTTCTTATTCATTACTGAATCCAGTGTTTCAGTGTCTTACTAACAGGTGTCTTTTTAGTAAACATTTTTGTTGTGTTTGTTACCTTTTTTTTTATCACCTAGAGACTCTTGATAGGTACCCTAAAACACTTTGGACCTTATAGTTGTGATCTCGGGTCACTTCTCAAAGAATTGGTGTGGCCATCTTTTCATGGCCAAATTTTGGTAAGGGAATGATATTTTGTCTACCCAAACACTTCTAATTTTTAATGGCTGGGTTCAGATTCATCTGCTATTAAACTGCTATCATATTCCCCCTACAAGTAGCTGCAGTGTAGTGGTGGGAAAGAGTGATTCTTTTTAGAGCTGTAATGTCCTTGTTATCTCTGTGAATGAAAACCACTTAAAAAAAACCCCAAGACTTTTAGTAATACCATCCTGCTGTGGAATTTAGAACAGGGTCCTGACAGTGAATGGTGATGATCATTGGAGAAAGATGATGCTGAAAAGAGTTGGGCTTTTTTGTTTTGTTTTGTTTTTTTAATAAAACAAAGCTGGGGGTTGAAAGTACTAAGAAGGGCAACCTGTGATATACAACTGATTATGGGGAAACAGGAACTTTGTGGTGATTGCCTTGCTCTCTCCACCCAATGGCAAGCTTCAAAACTCTAGGTTAAGATTCATCCATTCATTTAAAAAAAAAAATGAATCAAAGATCAGTGTGAGAGGTTATTTTCAGTCTTGATCTTGTCTTATTCTGTTTGTAGTGTACTGATAACTAGATCTGCATCCTCATTTCTATTTTTGTTGGTGTCTTGTTCCATAACCCCCATGTTGCTGGTTTTGGCTTTCAGATTTCAGTGTTTCTTATGGGAAGTCTGAGGCTCTGGATGCACTTGTAATTCTTATGCTGATATGGCTACCAAGAAGGCCATTGTACCTCTCTCTTGGGAGGCTTTATACATAAGAGTTGCAATAAGAGATGAGAGAATAGTTGCTTTTTGATTCTAGGGCTACTCTGCTTGAACGTGTTCATGCTTAGGCAGCTTTGTGACTAGAAAGAGACTTGGGTACAATGTTGAAGGTAATAGAATGACTGGCTTATGAGAATATAGTTAAGCTTCCAGTTTTGGGTAATGAATGGCACCTGAAAAGGCCAGACAGGAAATGCCATAACCAACACTTTGAAAATGGTGGGATTTTTGGCTGCCGACCTTGTATGTTTTGGCTTTTACTGAAGGAGACACTTTCATTTATGGAAAATAACAGGCGAATATGACCATCAATAAATGAGGGATGCACTTTATGGTACTGTAGCTTGGATTTGTTGCATTTGTACGTTCCACCCGTGAGTTTGCTGAGGGTCTGTCTCTATTATTAAAGTGCCCCTCCCCTGCCAATGGCTCTGGGCCATATAGAGTTCTCTTTGGTACACACCAGGGTTCCCCATTCTCCCTTGCTGTCCAAAGCTCTCTATTTTCTCCAGACCCTCTTTTTCCCTTATTTTTCTTCTTTTTTCCTCTTCCTGGATGTCAGGGTAGAGCTAAAAGAGGTATTGTCATACTGGAAGATGTTAATGGCTACCATATGGATTTCTGGTTTTGAGTGGAGAATTTTAACTCTGCCTATGGAGTCATTATTAACACTTTCTTCAGCAACCCAGGGATGGAGAGAGTTTAAGGGCTGTGACTGGTAACTGCCAGGATGGATTTGGAGTTCCCAAATTAAGCTACTGAGGAAAACTTCCTGATTGTGAGAGGTGCTGTATGGGCTGCAAAATAATCTCTCAAAAGAAACTGGAGCTTCTGGAATGAAGTTCTAAAGGCAAAAGGGGACACAGCCCTGGGGGTTAGACTGTAATCGATCTTTAGGGGGGGTTGCACTGCATCAGACATAACTAGGTTTTTCCTTCTTTAGCTGCAGTGATTGAGTGATCTGCCTAGTAGGCTTCATCTACCAAGCTGCTTAATCTGCTTTAAATATTTTCTCTGCTCATAGGTTTGCAACGGTGAGATATGACCAGGGATCTAAGAACATTAAAAACCAGTTCATGCATCTGACCAATTACAGTGTCAATAAGAAGAGTGGAGACTATGTCAGGTACTTGGATATACCTGGGAAATGAGGAGGTAGCTTTTGGAAAGGGAACCAAATTCACACTAAGATGGGGGGGCAAACTTGGCACCAGTGCATCTAAGATTAGAAGGTGATTCTGAGGCATAAGCCAGCAAAGTGAGGCCGCCTTTGGTTTATTTTAGCTGCGATGACCCTGAGGTAGAGGATTATGGAAACAAATGGAGCATGAGTGCAATGCTGAGGTACCTGAAACAAGAAGGAAGAGACACAGCAGGTCAGTAGTGATCCTTTTTGGTTCTTTCCTTGTTCTGTCACCAGCAAGGAACCCAGACAGAAGCTGGGGAAAAGCCCTTGTAGGTCCTGTTCCATTCTGTCTCAGGGTGGAGGGCAGGATTCGTCTCTATGCATTATCTTCTGTGGCTATATCCAGCCCATTGTTCTCCATCTTTCCAGTAATAAGCCTTCACCTACCCTTATGGGAAATTATATTGAACAACCTACGTCTGTCATGGTTTTTTTCTTAATATTTTACCTGTACTTACTTCCCCTTCCTGAAGGTCATCCCATTTCTCCTGGCATCATCTTAAATGCTTCACTCCCTCTACTACTCCCATGGCCTGTCCAAGCTGATGGGTGATCTGCCTCTGGAGAACTGTACCATTTTGAATAACTCTTGGATGTGGTATCACGTTTTTGTGCCTCGGGTTTTTGCTGAATGTTTTCATTGAAGCCTGATTGTTCGTGTAAAGTAGATCCCTCTTCCACACTTCTGTCAGGTCTGTTGGGAGTAAATGCATCAGCAGGGCAGAATCCAGGTATAATACTTTCTTAGTGGATTAATTTACCTGTGATATGAAGCCCTCAGCTGCTATCAGTTAGTGTTAAGATGTCCATCCTGTGTGTTGCCAGGGAACAATTAGATGATGGAGGAAGGGGTTTGAATCTGGCTTTCAAATAGAAGTAGGCCTTTCCCCCATCATATGTATGCATGGCTACATAGTCACTTGGTCTTACTACAAGTTACATGTTCCATCAGTTGCACACAACATTTACATATTTACGTTCTTGTAATATCTAATGTGTAAGGGATATGAATCTAACATAGGCAAGTCAGTGAGAAACATAAGTAGGTTGTTTTCATAATTGTCCATTATGAGGGTTCCTGCATCTTTCTCTGCTGTGTCTGGTTCTGGTCACTTCCTGTCTGACAATGCTGAACAAAGAGTGCTGGTCCAGTGTGGGAAGGCAATTCTTGTGTGTTCTTGCAACTGTATAACAATGTTTGCCACTTCTCTGTGTGCACAATAATGCCTCCTATTGCATAGTTGTTAATTCATCTGTACTTATCCAGGCTCATGCATGCATTCTCTCATGTATGGAAAATACTTGTATTACTAAAATGGAATGTCTAATGCAGTGGCCAGTACCAAATGATTTAGAGGATGATGCAACATTATAGAAGGCAGCTATGAAATAACCTAGCCATAAGGAATGTTTCTTTCAAAGCTTTTTGGCTTGTGCCCTAAAACATGAGGGTTTATATCTCTTGTTTGTTTAATCCTTTGCAGTGCTCTGTGGGTGGTGATCAGACTCCAGCTGACTTTTGGTGTTGTGCTTACAATGTGCTCCTGCCCCTGTTTTTAGATTCACATGCTCCACTGAGCGTTCACTTGTGAGCACTTCTGCGCTAGAATTCTTGTGCATGTATACGCTCATGATCTTTTGCTTATGGGTATTTACACGGGTGCAAAGCGGTAATGCCTGTGTGGTTTCACATGGACAATTGCATATGTACATACCCATGTTCTTCTAGTTTTTACCCCTGGCTTCACGTTCTTTTTTTTTCCCCATGTAGCACTGATGGCCAATGTGGAGGACCTGATTATTAAGACTATAATTTCTGCTGAACTGGCCATTGCCACAGCCTGTAAAACTTTTCTTCCATACCGTAGCAGCTGCTTTGGTAAGTATCATAAAGGCATCTTAACATCTTGGGGCTGTTGATGTTGTGGTGTTTTGTTTTTCTTAGTGTTAGAGTGTCATTTGCTACTTCAGTACATCAGTGGTTTGAAGGAACTTTGGATCCTAAATACAGTGTGTAATGGCAGAGAAAAAGTTGGATTGGCTTCGTGCACAATCGTACTGCACTATGAAGGGAATGGGCCCAGAGTTGCCATTGCCCATCAGGGTACTGTAAGGGGAAGGGTGTTGGATTTTAAGATGAACTGGAGGGAGCCAGCAGAATGATGTGTGCCCTGACATTACCTGGCCCACTGATGACTTTGGGAAGGTTGACTGAGTGAGGCTGCACCCTTTTTGTAAAACACCTGGTACTGGTCACTGGACTAGATGGTTCAGTTCATTACTATTTTCCATCTGTAGGATTCATGTGTCTGGGTATAAGTGTTGGTGAGTCTGTATGTGTGTGACTGGAACACATGGCGGCGGCAAAGCTTATCTTTAGCTGAGGTTCTACACAGAACTATGTGTTGGCAAAGGGATTTGAGAACTCACTGGCAGGGGAGGCTGGGAACAGCTCCAGAAAGCGGCGGCTGGTACCAATGCATGCCTTCTCCTGCTTTCCAATGGCTGCTTCTTAGCCTTCTCTGGGGTGGGCCTCCTGCTCTTAGCTGCTTTCTGCAAATACAAAAGGCATGAGTCTTAGAGCAGTAGGTAATTCTGAATTCAGTTAAGTCTTCTACTCAACTATGCAGGTAACAAAGGCCATCAAAAGGTGAGCATCCTATTGTATCCTATGTGCTTAAGTATTAAGAACAGGGTAACTGAGTGCAGCCATGACCCTGTTGACAGTAGGGTCCTTCCACTGAGCCTTGGAGTGTGGCAGCACTGCAGTTTTCACCACTTCTTTTATAAAAAAAAAAAAAAAAAAAAAAAGAAGGGCTGGAAGGAACCACCCAAGATTATCTAATTCAGCCTTCTCTATGAGGGAGGATCATCACTATCCAAACCATCCTATACAAATTAATTGTCTAACCTATTTGCAAAACTATATGGTCAACCCCAAGCACAGCCACAAGGTATAACACCCTATCCTGGTACAGATAAAATAAGGGACCACGGTGCTAATGCTCTGCTGCAGCAAGGTTGTTAAAATACATTTGAGAGATCCAAGGAACAGGGCCACGTGCCCAGCTACAGGAGGAGGCAGAGACCCTCCACAGTCTATACTGGTCTGACCATGAGGCAAAATTTGTTCCTGACCCCAGATAATAGTGATTGTCTGACCCTGAGTAGATGGGCAAGACCCCCTAGTCAGGAACCTCTGTGTTTAAGTCCCAGCAGGAGCATTGGCACACCTTGTAGAATCAGTGTTGTCCAGTGTGGAATGTGGGAGCTGTGACGGGGTAATTGGGGAGGGAGGGGACTGGTGTTACCAATAGGATTCTTTTTACCAGAGATCCCCCAAGGATCGACACGGTCTCTCGTCTGATATGGTATCAAGTAGACTTTGTAAGTAACCCCTAGACAATATTACAGGTTTCCTCCACATAATACGACCTGGCAAATGTCTAAGAAGCCATTTCAGCAGTGACCTTTGGGGTACCAGGCCTTGGATCTTCCACTCTGTGTGTGTGTGTGTGTGTGTGTGTGTGTGTGTGTGTGTGTGTGTGTGTTTGTTTCTGGCTTCCCCACTGTTTGAACGGGGGGACAGCAGCTGTGTCTGTCCTCCCAGCGCCACTGCATGCTAACACACCTATTGCTTTGTTCATTACTTTTGTAACTTTCTCATCCCAAATTGTCCAATCCCCTGGCTCTGTGCTAAGCACTAGGGCTGTGCAAAATTTTGCCAGCAGTTTTATTTCAACACTGTTCCAACTCGTTTCAAGCTTGAAATGGCAGAATCAAAATGAAACGGAGAACTTCAAAACAGCCTCGAAACAAAACGAGACAAGTCGAAACATTTTGAAATTTTTTAAGCGTTTCAAGTTTTGAAGCTCGAGCTGGGCTTGCCCGCAGGGAAACGGAAACTAAAGTAAGGAAAGGGAGGGGGAAGAGGGAGGAAGGTGGGGAAGGAGTGCTTTCATTATTGACTGTGTAGCTGGCCAGTGACTGTCATCCTTTCCTGAGGTCCCTTCCAATCCCAGTACTCTGGGGGTGGGATGGAAAAACGGTGTGAAAGGCAGCATTATTTGAACTGCCCTGCTTTCTTCCTTGGTGCCAGCTGACTGAAGGCACACCTTAACACACACACAGTGTCACCCACCTATGTCATGGGTTTTGCCTGTCAGCAGCTAGGGATGCAGGACCCCAGAACCCAGACTCCCCCTGCACCTATCTCCTTGACAGCTGGCAGGCTTCCTGGCCGTAGCAGGGCCTAGGAGGCCTGCAGCTTTCACCCTGCTCCATCTTAACGCGCACACAGTGTCACCCTTGTCACAAGTTTTGTTTGTCAGCAGCTTGAGGTACAGTTTTCCCGAAACCCCTGCACCTATCTCCCTGAAACTTGGCAGGCTTCGTAGCCTCAGCAGGGGCTACCATTCTTGCAAGTTTCATTCAAATCAGGCCAGAAATGGCAAAGTTATAGGCTGTTTTGACCTTCTTCATTATGGCCTATGGGCAAAACTTTGAAACAGTGTCAAAAGAGCATAACTGTTTCAACAAAACAAAACAGAACAGTGGTTTTCAATCAAAATGAAACACTGTTCCGTTGAAAGGGAATGGTGCTGTTTTGCACAGCCCTACTAAGCACATTCCTTATAAGGAAACTCTTGTGCCTTGCTCACCTAGCGCACCAGTCACAGCACTTGTATCTCCCAGTGCCTCAGAAGGTGCTCTGTTCAATTTTGTTGCTTAGTTCTGGGAAGGCCTAAATTCTTGCTTAAGAGCCTTAGTACAACTCAGTTTGCCTGCTACAGCTGGCACCTGGTATTCAGCCACCTGCAAAACCAGCCAGCTCTAGGTCTGTTAGTTTTGACTCCTTTCAGAATCAGTGAAACTTAGAACTGATGGGAATTTTTCTTGGTGAAGTAGCACTTTAGCAGCAACTCCAAAAATAACAACTCAATAGAGAGACCTAAGGCACTTCCTCTATGTCCACCTCCCTTCCCCTCTCCCCCTTTTCTCCCTTAACCCTTGTCTGTAGTTTACTTTGACTGGTTTGTGTGGAAACTCATGCCCCTTGCGTCCTCTGTGCTGAGCCTGGCTTTGAGGTTATCCCACTTCCTGCTGCCTCCCCAGGGTTGGACTAACCACCCTCTCAGATACTTCCCCACAAATAAACTGTTTTGTTCTATTTGCTTGACTGTAAACATGAATTGAGAGTTTCCCAGGAAAGACGGCTTAAGCAGGAGCCATACAGCTTCCCAGGGGATCCAGAGGCATTCCCAGAGCTCAGTTTTTTCTGTTGCCTTCTCCCATGCCTATGCCTCTACCAAGCAGATGCCCCTTATCCTGAGGATGCTGATTGGCTGCTTGTTATCATACAGGGCCCATTTTTTTTTCCCAGTGTCTTGTTCTCCTTTTTAATTTTGCCTCTTCTGGGTTCTTTTACAACAGGGTTAATATTAATGTACAGTCCCTGACAACAGAGGGAAATGATGTAAGGCAGTAAAGCCAGCAAATCAAGTTCCTCTGAAGGCTCCTTTTTCTATGGCTTTCCCTGGAAAGGGAGCAGTGCAGTTTAGATGGTGCCCTGGGAAGGATGGCATTTCTAGAAGGGTGGAATCAATCAGACCTGTCTATTTATTATCTTTAGTGGCATTTCTCCAATGAATTCTCCATATAGGTTGTATCTGATAACTGTGTCTTCCTCTCTGGGGCAGAGAGAGGCCTCCCTAATTCTTTGTGTTGGTGGCAATATTAACCTTTCCATGCCAACACAAGTACCATCCTCTTTCTAAAAGTTAGAAACCATTATTCTTCTTAGATGTAGCTGGGGAGATGATATTGATGTGGGCTCCCCAGAACCCAAACCCATGAGTTCTCTTTTGGTAAATGATAGGCCTTGAGAATCCTAGCAGCAAAGAGTCCTCAAAATTCTTTGGCTACTCAATTGTTGTTTTAAGCCCTGGAGGTTATAAGAACAGTGTAGATGTTGCATAACTGTATTGTGGGCATGCTCATACACTGGACATTAAAAGAGCTCAGATTTCTTTTTGTTTTGCCTTTTGTTTCAGTCATATGGACTAGCTGTGGCTTGTGGCTTCTAAATGGCTCATGGCTCAAGGCTCTTCGTTAAAAATAAGCTGTAATTGAGATGGTCTTAGCTGATTGTTATTGGAGAGACCCAACTTTAAGACTTAGAACTGATGCAACCATCTGAATTTGTTCATGAGCTGAGTTATGGAGGCATAGGTGCCCAGACTCTTTTTTTTTTTTTTTTTTTTTTCTAGAAGAAACTGCATATTACACTGACTGTAAAAATGTATTTTATAAGGGAGACCTTGTCCTCTCAGTTATTTACATCTTCTGAAGGCATCTGCTTTAGAAAGAGCCAGTCAGGGTTGCAAGCTTGAGTTTCCATCCAGTGGTGAGGGCTTCTTTGCTTAATGAAACTTCCAGTATTCTAGCTCCCTTTATCCTGTGGGATCCTAAAACACTGCACAAATAAAGAATTGCTTTCTCTAGCCCAGAAATGTAACCATCTCTGGGATAGGGTGTCAGCTGTTTTGCAATGCACAAAAGTGCTATGCAGAAGCTTAAGGAAGGAAGTGAAGAAAAATGTGGCATCCAATCAAAATTATTGGGGGAAATTAGGGGCAGAATATAATTGCTTGAGGGAATTTTGTGTGGCCTGGTCCCAGAACTAACATCTCAATGTCTGGGAGAAGCAGCATGGGATTCTTCCGAGGCACAAATGTTCACACCTTTTTGATTTTTGTCTCATTCCAAAATCAGCACTTCTGGGTAGATAATGACCCTCTCATCAAGCTGGGGCATTCATTCAGTTTTGAATCACTGGGGAAAATGCATATGGATTTACCATCATGCCACTTCCTGAAGCACCTTGGGTTTTCTTTCAGGAGATGGAGGTTTCTCACTCAAGTACTGACCTGATTTGACCCTGCTCAGTTTGTCATGTGACTGAATCACAGGCCTAGATAATTTGGCTGCAGCCCTTTTGGAGACCGCATACATTTTTATATGGATATACACACACATGCACTCACACACATGCACATACATCCTCACTAAGCATTAGTTTGGCAGGCAATGTGGAAAATGCCAGCATTTTAAGGTCAAAGCAACACAGTCTGCATTCAGGGAGATGATTATGTCCTGCTTTTGGAAGTAATAGTGGAAACTGACACTCTTCCTCTCCAGAAAGGTGGGGGTACTGGGGAAAACATCAGATAAGTTAGACACATATCCTAGGTTCTACACAAGAATATTACTGCTTTGACCTGGGTCTGTCCTTCTCCATATGTATCACAGAGAACAAGAAACCCACATGTATAAAAACATTCCAAAAGACAAGGACCTGAAAGAAGCTGGATTTATTGGGGCAATTAGCAGATCCTTCTGCGAATCTAACATTTAGGTTGCAGATTTTCAAGCCATGTTGTTAAGGTATGACTTCAGGTCTGTAAGAAACTTCCTTCTCTCATGAATAGCCTGCCACTAAACTCTAAAGAAGGTTGTCTGGGTGGCCAAATGCTGTCCAAAATCAGCTTTGAGGCCTCTTTAAATGTCACTGACATTGTGACTCACTCCATAGTAATAGAGGTGGTTGCACAGAGGTTGTTTTGTCAACAAGAGCTGGGGTTTGCAGCTATGGTGGAGGAACTGCTCTTAAAGGAGTGGAGATAATTAGTACCAAAATGGGTGAGGCAAGGTATACTTTGAAACGCACTGCTTTGTTGCTTTGGTACTTGTTGTCATCAGCAATCTCTCACGGTTGAGGATAATCCAACTCCCATGGGTCAAATAAAGGGTTGTAAATGAGTCTGTTGATGGCTAATAAGGCTGATCCTAGAACCGCAGATTCTGGCAAATGCCACTGGTATGGTTAAAGGGAGGGTTGGATCGAGGATTTCTGAGCTTTGTTTCTTTTCCTTCCATTTCTTTTAGTTTTTCTACCTTCAAGGTGAAACAGGTTTCCTCAAAGTAAGATGTACTTTCTGTAACAGGGAAGTACAACAGGCAACACTTGTCTGCCCCTCCAAGACTGACTATGCACCTCACTTCCTTCTGTTTATAGATCCTCTGAACTGCTTAAGAGACTGTTTTGCAGGTAGAGCCAGTTCACTGTGACATCTCAGCAATCTTACTTGCCTCCAGTCATAAAAAAAATAATTTTGAGGGTTTTTTTGAGTGATCCAATAATATTTAATGATCTCAGAACTGATCAGGCACCCTTTCAGGTTTGGTGTATTTTGGGCATGCATGGGTTCATATTACTAAAGACTAGTAGGATTTGTACATGATCTTATCTGCCTAGATATTCAGGTCAGCTCACTGCATGCTCCTAGCCCATCACTTTTCCTGTCTTTCCCCCACCCTGTTCTGAACTCTGAGGATATTCATCAAGGTGCTTGTGATGATAGCAGTCTACTTGAGGAGGAAGCATGTATCACTGTGTTCCCTTATTTGGATTGGCTAGTGTGGGGCAAGTCTTACCTACTGGTGTTTGAAAACATTTGGTGCATCTTCCAATTGGCCTGGGATTTGGGTCTAAAAGTAAATGCCCCAAAAGCTGTCATACCCAAGAAAAAACTAAATATCATAGGGCTCTTTGTACTTGCAGCAGAAAGGATGATGGGCATGATGATTTCCACCTTGACTTTTCAAATTCATATCTTAAGTGTAAGAACAGACTGTGAGAGAACCATAGAGAATCTGCCTTGATTATTGGGAAACATTTCACCAGAGCTCAAGTGGCATCTCCAGTGTTACTGAGAAACGTATCCATATTGGATAGTTATCCGTAGAGCTCCCTGGAAATCCAATGATGCGTGTAGCAAATCAGTGCTTCAGTTATTGTAGTCCTAAAACTTGGAGATTCCACCTTCAGGTGGACTGATTGAAACATTATTTTGGGTCACCCTCAGTGGAATGAGAGTAACCCTCATGGAAGTAGCTTGAAGTTACTTAATGATAAGTAGAGATCCAAGATGCATATGGGCTGCCAATGTGGGGACACAGTCAGGAAGGCCAACCGCACCTCTGTCATGCATCCACAGATGTATCACAAGCAGGTCCAAGGAGGTGATCCTCCCCCTCTGTGACACTGGTCAGGCCGCAGCTGGAGTACTGCATCCAGTTCTGGGCGCCGCACTTCAGGAGGGACGTGGACAATGTGGAGAGGGTCCAGAGGAGGGCCACTCGCATGATCTGGGGTCAGCAGTGCAGACCCTATGAGGAGAGACTGAGACCTGAACCTGTTCAACCTCCACAAGACAAGGCTAAGAGTGGATCTGGTGGCCGTCTATAAATTGGCCAAGGGAAACCAGCAGGCAATGGGAAAGTCCCTGTTTCCCTGAGCGCTACTGGGAGTAACAAGGAATAACGGCCATAAATTGACTGAGAGTAGATTCAGGCTAGATATCTGGAGGCACTACTTCACTGTCAGGGTGGCTAGGATCTGGACCCAACTTCCAAGGGAAGTGGTGCTCGCTCCTACCTTGGGGGTCTTCAAAAGGAGCCTAGATAGACACCTTGCCAGGGTCGTTTGACCCCAGCATTCTTTCCTGCCCATGGCAGGGACAGGGACTTGATGATCTGCTCAGGTCCCTTCTGATCCTACCAACTATGAAACTATGATCCACAGGTATGTTTTCAATATGTATGTATGTTATGAAATTTGCTCTTCATCTTCTCTTGCTTGAAGTTGTATACATCCTATACACCATGTGATTGGCAGTTGAAGCCTAGGGTGCATGCCTTATCCCCTCAATCTAAAGCACAAAGAAGGTAGGGCTTACTTATTCCCTGTTGGTATTGCTCACCAGAAATTTTACAGCTTTGAGCATGAGAATGCATAGGCATCCACAATGGAATGTGGATATGGAGAAGCTTGACAATAACTGGAGTTTTTAGAAATGTAAGTACACTTCTTCTAGATCTCTTTTGAATCTACTTCTTTGTATTTCGTTCTTGAGCTGGAGGAATTCTGCTGGACAATTTTGTGCGACTGAACGATCCCTTTGACAATCCCAGAATGAGCTAAATGACTTGAATGATCTGCAGATTCTTGAGGTGGAGCATAATGGATTGGGCTCAGTTTGCTTGGATGACTTGTAGCTGCTGTACCTCTACCAAATACAGCTTTCTTCTCTCCTGTAGTGCTGAGCTCCTCCTGGTGGAGGAGAATCCTGGGTTTCAAAGAATAACGCCAGAGAGCCATTTCATCTCAGAGTGGGCCCCCATATTATTCAAAATTAGATGAAGTTACAGTCAAGTAAATGTGCTGAGGTGCCAGCAGGCTGGAGACACCACTCCCCTCTGCTTCTCCTTTATCTTGAGTGCAAACAACAACATTTTCATCCTTTTTAGGGGCAAGTTCAAATCAGCTTCCACATAGGAATAGCAGTGAATGCTAGACCCAGCCATGACTGAGTTTATGCCGGTAAAAAGAGGGAAGTGAGATGAAGAACTAACTTAATTTGTTCTTCATCTCTTTAGAGTAGTTATGGCAAAGGAAATACACCTTCTGTCTTGCCATTTACAGTCCTTCAAAAGTTTGGCCACATTTAGCTCATGGCAGCTTTTCTCCTGCAGTCATAACTCCCTTTAACAGTTGTTTTACTGCATGTGAAACAGCTGAGACCGAGAAAGAAGTATGCTCATTAGCCTATTAGAAGTGAACCTACACTGCAGATCCTGCACAAGAGTGGAATAACTATGGGCTTCCCAGCATATAGAATGTGTAGGACTAAATGTATAGGACAGAATGTGTAGGACACCCTTTGCCTCCCTTCAGAGTCGTCCATGTGCAATCCCTCTAATCATCTAATTGACTGTTCCATATTGTGAAGTTTTGAAAAAAGATTGTTTTATATTCTTGGTGGGGCATCACCAGGGTATTTATGGGCAGGGGAATTCATCCTTTTCTTGACCCACCAGGATGCAGAAAGCAAGTATTGGAGGTGTTAACTAGTTCTGAACTTTGAAAGGGTCAAAAGGAAATACAGGTGTCCTCTTCAGATTCAGTGGCTATGCTCTTAGCCCTGTCTCCTTTTGGGAGCTGCAAAACCGTTTGTGCTTTGAGGGATGGAGCTACACTGGGACAGTAGGAATTATCCCATATCTTCCAGTATGTTGAATTAAGCTGTAAAGAATAAGCAGTGGTAGTCTGCTATCGGAATTATGCAGAGAGGGAATATTCTTAAGCTCTTCTAGTATGGAGGGTTTGGAAGTCCTGTCACCAGAGACTCCTGCTCACATTGCTAAGTCTTGGCAGCAGATGCTGCTTCCTGATATAATGTCAAACTCTTAAGCAAGCTATGATGATGAAGCAGGTTTTTGTAGCTTGTGGTAGCTGGGGGAGGGGAATAAGAGCATTATCTGAGGAGCTGTGGAAACCTGATCCCACAGCTTTCCCCATTTTCCCCTTAATAACAGTTGTACAAGATGGGCTGTCACAGATCTACATCTGTCACCACCATAGGCTAAAGAGAGATCACAGAGAACAATCCTTTTTCAGTCACTCAGCTCTCTAAACTGTTTACACAGGGGAGTGGTAGCTAGGCTTGCAGCTGGTGGCTTTAGAGAAGATGGCCCTGCTCCTTTTTGGGGTCACGTGAACTTTCCCTTCTCATGCTCTCTCGGTGTAAGTTGGGAACCTTTGCCTGCAGAATGTGATGGGGGCTATGCGGGGTAGAAATGAAGCATTTGTCATGGAGGCCAGAGGATTTCACAATCTCCAAATGTGGTAAGGCAAATGATGAGACACCTCCAGAGCAGCTGGAACCATGACTAATTTACTATTTTGTGTGTTGCAGTAGTGAGAGATGGGGCCCCTATTGTCTTGACCACTGCACAGAAATACCTAGAGGCATGGTCTGTCCTAAACAATTTACTGTCTCAACAGCGAAGACAGGTGAATGTGAAAGGGGAACAGTATACAAAGGAAGTGACCACAGTGGTGATGACCAGCAAATGGATCTCCCAGAACGTTCTTATATATATTTAAAATGGACCACCTGGGGTTAGGAGGATGGAAAACACTGGGATTAGTTATTAAGATTTCAGGGAGGGGAAAGGGTAGGAATGAGGAGGTAGGCGTATATAGAAATAGAAGACAGAAGAAATAGGGAAGAATGCTGGAGAGTGGAATGGAGGAATTAGTTATTAGTAAAGCACTCTATGGGACAGAGAGAGGGAAAACAGAAAATGGTTAAACAGCAGAAGACAGAGGTATCCATCTTTATTTTTTGACTTGAGGGAGGGTAGTTTGCAGATCAGTTTGATGTGACAGAACCACTTACTGTTCTTCCACCTTGAGGATTAGCTGCCGCCTTGTCCTCCAAAGTTTATTGTATGCTGGCAGCCTCAAGGTCCTCACTGGTGCCTGGAACCATCTTGTGGAAAAATTTGCTTAGCCTACAGCGATGTTTCTCATATTCAGAATGCCTAACAAATGTCCACACTTGCGATCTACTCCTCCTCCTTTCTCCTACTACAGCCTTCCCAGGCTGGGGAGCAAGAGACTCAAATCTGTACTGGCCTAATTTTCTTTGAGTGGACCCAACTGTTCATTTCTGAGTTGTTTTTCTTCCCACTTACTGTCTGGCTCCATGACCCAGAGAAATGAGCAGGCAACATTAATAAATTCTGCTGCCATTTCCTCCCCCTCTGAGTCCCCCTGCAGCTCATTAACTTCCCATCACAAGCTACATGAGCCCTCGCACAGCTGTCTGCATAGGAAGATCTTGTCAAGCAGTCCAGCTCCCTGGAGCCAGCATTAACATTAAGAAGGCGACAAAATGCTGGGGCCAGAATTCAAGGAAAGCAGCATGGCAAAGACATTTTCTTGCTTTCGCTCCAGGCACTTGGGAACTGGTTAATTCCATGGAAATCCTCCTCTGGTGCCAATCTGCTGTTCTGCGACATTTTGAAAAAATGTGCACCAGTTGTATTGGCAATCATTAGCTGTCTCTCTCGCTTACTGCTGTGCCAGGGAGTCACTTTGGTGCCCAACATCTTATTTACAGTCATGTTTGTGTAGCATCTTTCTTGCAAACTGTATCCCAGAATAGAGCGAGCATGCTGCATAGCTGAAACAATAAAGTCAGGCGTGGAATGGGAAGCTGGCTTCAATCTGACCTGTGTTCTGAAGAGTACATCTAGCACACGTAATACAGTCCAAGTGAGAGAGGCATTTTAGGTGCTGAGAGAGAGGTGTTTTTGCAATGATTTGCAAAGTTGATGGAGTATTACAAAGGCAGAGAGTTATTAGAAGGTTTTCCAGGTGAGAGATGCAGAGAAGAAGGCTCTTGCACAAACATGGGGTTTAAGTCTGAGTATATATGGTAGGCATAAAATAAGATAAATGGAGATGAGATGGCAGTGGAAAGAAAGGAGATTCCTATGGCAGACTGAAATAAGACAACTATAGTTTTAAAAGGAAGGAAGGGAAATGTTTGTTTTACATGAGATCTTGGAAAAAAGTAGAACTTTGAGAGGTTGGGATGATGTGGTTTTACTGCTTTATGCCTCCAGGAAAAGGCAGGTAGCTGAATTCTGCACAATGGTGAGATTTTGGGAAGCTAGAGTTGTATTTGTTCTTGTCTCCTCCTTATCTCATTCTTTTTTTCTTCATTCAAGTTTTTCTCTCCTAACTGTCTTTCTAGGACTACACTTCTGCTTCCCTCCCTTGTCTTCCCAAACTAGGAGTATATTTATTCTCCGTTTTAGGGAAGCCAGCCTCCTATTGGGGAGGACATTTGAGCTTCATTGAATTTTGAGGGATCAGTAGGCCTAAATGAGTCAGCTGGATTAGAAGTGCCCCAATGGGCTTTCAGTGCTTATTGTATATGAAAGATGCACTGTCTGTTGTGTTTTCAGAGCTCTATGGTTTTGATGTCCTTATTGATGCTACTCTCAAGCCTTGGTTGCTGGAAGTGAACCTGTCTCCATCCTTAGCCTGGTAAGTGATTCCTAGATTTAAGCAAAGAAAAAGTTAGGATCTTCATGAAGTAGGATGAAATCGCTGGCCATGCCAGATACAGCTAGTGATCCTCAGAGGGCATGGCTAAGTCAACCCCATGGTGGTGGTATTCCAATACTAATAGGCTTTTAGAGTAGATTTCCTTTGATTTTTCTTTTGTTAAAGTGACCATGGTACAGCAGGGTTTTTAAAGGAGTCCAGTTGGGGTTTCATGTTCTCCTTATTTTTGTATTTGTTTTTATCCTTCCACTCATTTACTATTGCTATTGCCACATAGCCTTGTGTCACAGATCTGGTCAAGGTCCCACTTTTTTCAGATACTCCTCAGGCAGCTCTTTTGGATCTCATTTGTCTGAGTCCACTGTACTTTAAGCCTCAAGTCAGAATAGAGTCTAGGTAATGCCCTTGGTTTCAGTCTCTAGATGTACTGTTGGGATGCTGGTCCTCTAAGTAGCACTCCCTGCTGAGATCCGAAACAGAACTGAAGCAGCACTGGACCCAGTCACCTAGGTCCAGTGCTTTTATTCCTCAGACTCTTCTGTGGCTTAAATGTGCCCTTTTTAGGGGTGTCTGCGTGTTTTAATTAATTCACTTTTTCTAATATGCATTTAAATTTAAGTACTTCCATTGTGAGGTACTAGAAAAAGGCAGATAAGTCTATTTTAATATGCGTTAGTAAAAATGCATGTTTTCTGTGATGCTTTAATGTGCATTAAAATAGGCTAATGCACATTAAAGTGCATGTGTAGGTGTGCCCTTCGAGAACTCTAGTTTTACTACTCTGGGCTACAGTTTAGTTCTTCTGGAGTACATGGTTGGTACTCCATGAAATGCTTGCATGCAGATAGGCTTTGCAGAGGGTTCTGAAACCACTACTGCTCTTTATCAGTTAAGGCGCAAGAATGCATAGACCTAAGTATAAAAAGGGAAAAAGCAAGCATTTCCCTGCCTCAGTTTCCTCCACATTCTTTGAGGAGTAAGTGTGTTCTTTGGATTGGGGTAAGGTGATCTGGGATGGTCCAGGATTCTTCTGTGTAGCTTGTGGCTTGTCATCTGAACCATGGAGTCTTTTCAGCCCAGCTTGCCTTCTCTGACCTTGGCTGGTTCCACAGCTAAACTGAGCCTCACCTGCTGCAAAAGCATGCTAATCTCTTCTCCGCTCCTGCCCAATGCTTCTTGTGAACCTCTGTGAGGCTTTTGCAGTTTGTATGTCCTGCTTCCAACACCATGGCTTCTTTGTTCTGTGTTTGGTAACTTTCCAATCTCCGAACTCCAGCCCCCTGCAGACAGGTAAGAGAAAACTGGTTCTCTTGGGTTTCACCTCCTTAGCATACCAGTTGTCAAATTAGAGTACAGTTAACTGTAATGACACTTCATTGCATTTAGTCTGAGAGAGAGGTGCTGGAGGCCTTGTTAGCTAGATGGATACATATTTACACAGAAGTATTTGATACCACTATTTTCATAGTAACAGCTGCATAACAACTTCTCTGTATGCTCCAGTATTCATAAGTTATGTATCATTTTCTTAAATCATCATATCTAGGGTCCTAGATGATTTCTCATTTTTCTGCTCATATACAAATTGTTTTCAGGTCCATAATACATGAGAGATATCACTTCCTCCCTACTTAGGCAACTAAAAGCATGTCTGTACCATAATTAACCTCATCATAACTGCTTCTCTGACTTTTATAATACCCATTTTACCCATCTTAACTCCATTCAGAATGTTGTAGTAAAACTAATCTTCCTGGTCTATTATTGTGTACATACATGCCTGCATACCTAATTTCTTATTGCATTTTGCCCTCTGCTCTGCTGGTAGTGCCAGCTTCTGTGCCTAGTTCATCTGTATTTTCTACAGATTAAAGAACATGATGCTTCTGTCATTATGCTCCTTTGATAAAAGCCAAGTCCTGAAAGACCTATCCTGTCTTTTAGTTATGATAAATTTAATTCAAAATCCTTGTCCATAAGAACACGTGTGCTTCTTGTTTTCCCCTGCATCTGTTCTATGTGTCTGTCTGTTCTTTCAGGGCCCATCCATTTCCTCCAGTCAATTTGTTCTTTGGTTCTTAGGCTCAGTTAGTCTGTGACTTCTACATGTTGTGGCATGGTTTAATATATGTATTGCAATAACACCCAATCTTCTAAATGACGTACAGATCCAAATAGTTTCTGCCCATCAAGAACACAGATGAACCTGTACATGATGTAGCAGTTGTGTGGGAGAAAGGAATAGAATTCAATAAACTAAACATTTTATAGATGCACATAGATTCACATGTTAGTGATTTTGTTTAGTGTATGCTAGACTAGACTTTCCTCCCCCTTACCCATTTCATTCTGCCTGTGTTTGCTCAGAATGGATGCACTGGGAATACAGTGAAGGGGAATGTTGGATACTAGTGCTTTTTTATTTAATGCTCCTCTTGTCTCTTGCATGCGGGGACAGTGATGCTCCTTTGGACCTGAAGATCAAAGCTAGCATGATTTCAGACATGTTCACCCTTGTAGGTGAGTGTATTATATGTATTCTGTTTGAATCTTTACTTCATATTCTTCATATTAAGCCAGTTTTTTGCATGGTGTGTTGACTGGGTTTGAATAGAAGTTTTCGGTTTTGAGAACTGGGTGTATAATACAATGACTGGGGATTCTGGTTAGAACGAGTGTATTGAGTACAGGAAATGTGTGTGTATAGAGTAGCATGGATGTAGTTTATGGTCTATACTGTCTGAGTCCAGTCTTTTTCTCCCGCCCAGGCGGGGGGTTGGGCTTGAAGATCTACAAGGTCCCTTCCAACCCTACTTCTATGATTCTATACACTGTTGTAGGAGAGAAGGTAGATGTGCTACGTCAGTAGTGCTCAACAATTTTGGCCAGATGGGCAGTGCCTAGTCTGTCCACAGGCTGGATCTGGCTAGTGGTCCCAATTCAGTGCTTGGGACAGGCACAACAGTAACCCACCTGTTCCCACAGGGTAGTGGTGGCCAGGGGAAGAGAGGATGTGGTTCAGCCTTGTTCCTGGGAGGAGGGGTGTAGCCTGGTGCCAATCCAAGTGCGAAGGTGGGGGGAGGATATGTGGCCCAGCCTAGACCCAGCTGTTGGGAAGGAAGGGGGTGTGACCCAGCCCTGATATAGCTGCAGAGGAGGGGCGTGACCCAGTGATCCAGTTGCTAGGGAGGGGCAGAGCTCAGCTTCAATGCAGCTGCCAGGGAGGGCAAGGTCCAGACCCAGTGCAGCTCAGTAATGGGCACAATACAGCCTGCGGGCCAGATCTGGCCCACGGTGGGTCCTTTGGTCCCACCCAGTGAAGGCAGAAGGGGCAGCCTGAGCCTTGGCATATGCAGGCATTCCTGCTGCTCCCAGGCATGCAGCAGGGCTGGAACAGTGTGGCAGCTGGACTCCATTTTTCAGCAGCCCTGGTGGTGGCAGCAGTGGCTTCTTCTAGGTGTCACTCTGGACCCAGCCCCCCTGTCTGGGCACCCCAGCTTATCTGCCCAGCACCCACTGGTGGAAGTGGAACCCATGTGGGTAGGATGCTCGGACAGGCGGCTGGAATGGGACTGTGGGCTGGCAGGAAGTGGCGTTTGGCAGCAAGATTGACAGGCAGGGCTGAGGAGACCCTGGGGTCGCAGGTTAATGACAGCATGGGCCTGGGGCAGAGCTGTAATTTGTTCTCTGCACGTCCCTGTGACAGGCATGCATTCTGTGGGCAGGGATGTTCAGGGAGCAGATTGCAGCTCAGCCCTGTGATGTCACTGCCCCAAAATCCTGGACCCAGCCCCCTACCTGCTTTCCCGCGGCCCCATCGTTGCCCTAGCAGAGTGGTTTGCCTCTGCTCTGCATTCACCTAGCAGAGCAGTTTGCCTGTGTGGCTCCTGACTGGTCTCCATGGAGACTGGGCTTGTGGGACAGTGACAGCACCGGGTCAGGGCTGGGGCAGAGCTCTGGTTCTGTGGGCAGGACTTGCAAGGAGCACATCTCAGCTCTGCCGCACCTCTTTGCTGTTACTGTCCTGTGAGCCCGGGATCACTGTGAGAGTGTTCAGGCAGGCCATGTGGCCAGGCAGACAGGATGGGGCCTCAGGCAGGCAGGAAGTTTGCATCTGGGGCCACGTCCAGGATCTTGGGACAGTTACGGGCTAGGGCAGGGCCACAATCTGCTCCCTGTACGCTCCTGCCTGTGGAACTGGCGCCCGTCGCAGGGGTGTTCTGGGAGTGGATCATCACTCTGCCCCAGCCCTGGGCCTGTGCTGTCAATGCTCTGTGACACCACTCCATGATTCCAACCTTGCCTGCTCATCCACTCCTGAACTATGCTCCTAGCCCAACCATGGCCTCATCCGACGTAGGGAGTTCTGGTGAGTTGTTACGTGGTGGGGTGTGCTGACCTGGCCTGCGGTAGCTTGGTAAACCCCCTATGTGGCCTGCTGTCCATCCCTGATGTAGCTGCAGGTAGGGAGGAGCGTGGCCCAGCCCTGATCTAACTGCTGAAGTAAGGGGAGGGGAAGCGGTATGGTCCAGCCCCAACCCACTGCATGGGGCTTGGGGTATGGGAATTTGGCAGCAGGGATGAGTGGTTGCATTACTTGACTCCACTCCCTTGCCACTAAATTTCCTGATCTGTGGGGAGCCCCGCAGGCCAAATACCATGGCTCCTCTGGCTACATCTGGCCCATGGGCTGGAGGCTAAGCACCCTTGCCATAGATAAGGGAGTATCAGTAGAGGTCGAAATTTAATAAGTTGTGGGGAAGATAATAAGCAGCCAAAGGGAAAGCTGCTAGTGGTCTGTTTTGTGCGGGATCTACAATTGCCTTCCTTGAGTGTTTTTGAAGTCTTCTAGGCCAGTGCTTCTCAAAAGTGGTGGTCCACAGACCGGTGCCGGTCCTCAAACCATCGGTCGCTGGTCTGCAGTGAATTGCCAGGAAAGAAAGAAAAATATTTTCAGAAGCATAACATTCATGTGTCATAGCGCCACAGTTTGTACATTCCAACACTCCAGGTGACGTCATGTCGTGCAAGGTGAGAAAAGAGAAAGAAACAGCTGGTCGCACATTTTTATAGCACTGTTACACGCAGTTGCTGCCGCCGGCTGAACCGGGCACCGGTCCCTGGCCCACTGGAAAAAAAATCGCCGGTCCACCACATCAGATAGTTTGAGAAGCACTGTTCTAGGCAGATAAGGTTCTTTGAGTAAATGTGATATCACGGGGTGCACCGACAGATCTTTGGGGCCAATACCAGTAGCTGATTTTTAAGGAAGTGTACTGGCTGATACCGATCCAATTTCCGATATGCAGCCTGGCAGCTGATAAGTCTGTTGTGGTGGAAGGAGAGGGGGAAGGGAAGGGGCATGTGGGGTACAGATTGAGGCCCCTGCAGTGAGGGAGGGGGTGGGGCTGGGGAAGGTGATACCTGGCTGGGGCTAGGCAGGGTGCTCGTCTGGGGGGTATAGGGGAGAGGTGGCTTCTGCCGCTGCATGCACCCCCAGAGAGCACTGGGGGGATGTGTGTGCCCCCCTGGATCTGCATGGGGCAGGCTGTAGCTATGGGCTGGGGCTGGGTTAGTGCCAGGCTCTTCCCAGCAGGGGTTGACTTGGGCTGCGCTTGGGGCAGGTGGCAGCGCTGTTGGGATTGGGATCATTCAGAAATTTGCCATAGCCCGCCCTCCCTCCCTCCAAACCCCTCTTACAGCACTGCCACCGCCTGCCCCACCCTCTGCCAGGAAAAGCTCGGTGCAGACCTGGCTTCAGGCTGCTGCGGCAGCTGCCTTGCCCCACAGATCTGGGGCATGCCCCCTGCCCCCACCCCACCATGCCTCTCTGGGGTGTGTGCAGCATTGGGAGCTGCCTCCTCCCTGCGCCCCACCTTGCCCCAGCTGGGGAGTGCCTGACCCAGCCCCTGCCCACACTGCAGGGGCCTTGATCTGCCCCACTCACACCCGTTTCCTCCCCACTACCCTTCCACCACAACAGTCTTACCGGCTCTTTTGAGGATTGAGTGCTCTCAGGCGAAAGGGGTGCTCTTTTCAGTACTCTGCCAAAAATGTAATGCAATGTGGAGACTCAAGGAATAAATGTAGAGGAGAACCTCTTTAGGTCTTGTTTGGGGTAGAGAGACCCCTTGGTTAGTTGATATTGTTGCTGGGAATGCTAGGTTTGAATTTAATGGGCTACTTAGGTTTCCCAGAAATTGAAGGTTCTTGTATGCTCTCCACCCTGTGAGTGTTGGGGGAGCTAGCAGGAGTTATTGCAGGGCCCTTGGCATGGTTTTATGAGTGTTAGTGGTGCTCAGGCCAGGTGCCAGATGATTGGAAGATGGCCAACGTAGTTCCCATTTTTGAAAAAGGGAGGAAGGAGGACCTGGGCAACTATAGGCCTGTCAGTCTTACCTCAATTCTAGGGAAACTCTTTGTGAAGATCATCATGGAGCACATCTGCAATGGGCCGGCTTCAGGGATGATGCTCAAGGGCAACCAGGATGGTTTCATTAGGGGCAGGTCATGTCAGACCAACCTGATTGCCTTTTATGATCAGGTCACAAAAGCATTGGATGCAGGTGTCACCGTGGATGTAGTCTTTCTAGACTTCAGCAAGACCTTTGACACCGTCT
>NW_017728947.1:76103656-76113010 GCF_001723895.1 Crocodylus porosus
GGGACCTGAACCTGTTCAGCCTTCACAAGAGAAAGCTGAGGGGGGACCTGGTGACTGTCTATAAACTCACTAGCAGGGACCAGGAAGGTTTGGGAGAGACCTTGTTTCCCCAAGCACCCCCTGGCATAACAAGGAATAACGGCCATAGGTTGTTGGAGAGTAGGTTTAGATTAGACATCCATAAGAACTACTTCACAGTCAGGGCGGCTAGGATCTGGAACCAACTTCCAAGGGAAGTGGTGCTGGCTCCTACTCTGGGAGTCTTTAAGAAGAGGCTTGATGTCTACCCGGCTGGAATCATTTGAGCCCAGTTTTTTCTCCTGCCCAGGCAGGGGGGTCAGACTTGAAGATCTACAAGGTCCCTTCCGACGAGACTTCTATGATTCTATATGACTTTCCTTTCTCATCCAGGCTTTGTATGCCAGGATCCAGGCCAGCGGTCAAGCCGCGCACCCTATCATTCATCTGAGTCTGCCAGAAGAAATCCCTTTCAGAAGTCTCAGGTGAGTTCAGAAAACCAGGATTTGATGCTGCAGCTCTCACCTGAATATCAAGAACTTATTTGGTTTGGCTCAAATGTGAAGGAGCCTGCAAGTGAGTGAGGTTTCCTAGGATTCCTGAAGGAGAAGATGCCTGGGATGCAGCTGGACTGTGGGTGTCCCAGCCAACTTCATTATGGGTGACTGACTAGTTTCAGGAACCCCATGGTTTGTTTTTTTTGAATGGAAGCCTCTTCCTGTGGGGAAGGAGCTTTTACACTTATAACTATAGCCTCTTCTCCTTTTGCTCTTGATTTTGATTCCTTTCCTTTCTCTTGATCCCTTCAGACTGGGCCTCATGTGGCATGCAGTGATTGTCCTTGCCCTTTGAAGTGCTTGCTCAGTGCTAGTTTTGAATTGCAGCTTTCCGTCCCTTCTTTCTCCCAGCCAGTTGGAATAAATATTTGTGGGATATTGAGCTCCCAGCAAATGGCAGAGAGCCCCCTGCTTCCATTTGTATTTTCAAGGGTATTTTTTGCCTGGCAAACAATCTGCACTGGTTGTGAGTTCAAAGACTTCTTTCTTTTTAGAGGCCATTGGATGTTTCTGAGCTGCCTACAGGTGGCCACCATGCTGCTGAAAGTTGCCTCTTCTGTGGCATGGCTGTGTGACTAGAGCCCAGGTAGGACTGTTGGAAATCATTCCTTGTTTCACTAGGTGAACACCAAAAGTGTCATGATCAGAATAATAAATTGCATCTCTCAAAATTCTGCAAAAACAAAGTCTGGATGTGGAATCACCCTGAGGGTGAAATTAGTTTATGAAGTGAGACACAGGAATACCTGGCTGAGGCTCTAATTCAATAGATGGAGGCTGAAGGTCATGAGGATCTATATCGATTTTGAAGGAGCAGTGCAGTGCTGCTTCTTTCTGTGATGTTGCTTCTGTAAAACCCCACTGTGGGGGCCAATTAGTAGCATACATCTCTACCAGTGGGAACATATTCAGAAAATGAGTTATAAGACAAGTAACTTCTTTTCCCTGGAGCAGCTAGACCAGACTTTGCTGTTCATTCAGTTTTCTTGAACACATTTTCCTGAACTCATAGTAAAGAGAAATGGAAAAATCAAACACCAGGTTTTCAGTAGCTCTTGACTTACACAGGGGATTTCTCATAAAACTATAAAGAGTAATTTTTGGGTCAACTAAAAAGTAGAGAGATTGACTACTAAACACTGGTCATGAAATAGCAGTGTCCTTTCTTTGTGATGGAACCTCAGCTTGTGCTCTGCTTGCTGAGATGAGCCATATAGGAAATGAGCAAGGAAAATCAGCAGGATTTTCTGGGCTTTACAGGGGACAGAGGTGAGAACAGGGTTTTCTTTAGTAACCCAGAACATTTTTGGCTTGCTATTTTTGGGAGGCTCTTTGACATTGATTTCTGCTCCATCTTCAACTCTTCCACTCTCATTCTCTATAGTAAAGGGAATTCTGAGACATTTTCAGTTCTTCTTTGAGGTTCGAATTTGTTTTGTGTATGTGGCCATGAATCATGAGGAAGACTCTGTTTGCTGGGAACAAATCATGAAATTAGAGTTCTTGATCTGGGGATGGTTAAAGATGGCTTCTGTTCCCTGGGTCTCTCCAAACTGTACTGTCAATTCATTGTGTGATTTCTTTGGGTTGAGACATGGAGCACAGGTAATTTCCAGAGAAATGGAGCAATTTTCTGCATCCTTTGTTAAATAACTGCTGATGGGGCTGGAATCTTTTCAATGAGTCCTAAGTCATCAAGGACCCACAGTCTTTGATTAAAGAATGGTGCTTCGTGGAAGTGACAAATGGATCAGTTGAGGATAATGTTGCAAGCCCTTTGCTTTTCCTCGGTATCAAAGAGGGTGGCAGCCTGATGACAGCCAAAAGCAAGAAGAATCCCTGTTATTATGCAGATGCTTATTTCTGCTTATTCCTAATTCTCAGCCCCCCCAACCCACACTACTGAGCTGGACTTGCATAAGCACCAATCAGGAGGCTTATGTACTCTCACAGACTGCTTTGTGATGTACTGCTTTTTACTATTTCTGCATCTGTAAAGGAATGTTGAACAGAGTCCCATTTCACCATCAGAACTGGAATATCTTTGGGGAATTTAAATCAAATGGCTTCTGGGCCCCTTGGAGGTTTCCCTGCTGAGGTTTTCCCTCATCTCAGAACAGTTCAGCTTGAGAGCACTGATGATCTGCTCCCATAAATTGCTAGTTAAATGTTAATGCAAGAAAAACATATGTAGATAATTTTGGTTTTAACAATTTAGGTAAGTTCCTTTTAATTTGCATGTCTTTTGCCTCCACCTTGAGGATTGTGCATGTACCCAGAAAGCTCTAAGTATCTGAGCATTAGTCTAAAAGTTCAGATGACTGCTGTGGGTTCAAAGAGTAGAATGTAATTTGCTCAGGTCAAGATCTTCAGTAGCATAATGGGAGCTTCTTGCAGTCAGCCTGGACTTTGGTTATGCCTTTCACTACAGGGCACCCATTACTTCCTCAAAGCAGCATGTTGGGAGGGGTGAAGGTGTTTTGGAAGAATGAGATTTTTATTCCGTTTGTCTGTTTCTTGTAGCGACCTGTCTCTGCACAGCCTCGGCCAACAAACACGAAGTTGGTAAGTATTGCGCTTTATTTAGTTTTATTTACCAATGATAAAGATCCAATTTTAAATTTTATCTAATGCTTTTAATACAGATGAACCACATAGTGGACAATAAGTAATCCAGGTAAAGATATTCAGGGGAGAAAAACATTTTTCATCTGAGATTTGAATAGAAATGGAGAGATGGCACAACGATTGCAGATGGCTTGAGCTGAATGAGAAAAGATTTTGTACCAATAATAGCCAGATTATTTAAAATAAGTAGGTCATGTCTGATGAGACTAGTTCAACTGAGCCAAGTTTCTCAAGGACTTTAGTGCAATGGTATTTCTAAACTGTATTTTGAAATTAAACAAACAGGTGCAGGTATTAAGGATGAGGATAGTAATAGTTATTTGTCTGTAACTTAAAAGATGGTAGCAACAGAATGTGTACATACTGTCGCCTGGAGACCTGGCTTTAAGAACGCCATAAAGAAGAAACCACAGTAGTAAAGTTAGAGGCAAGACAATAGAGGGAGCAGCAAATGGATTTGGTGTCACAGATGTGAATGGAGAAAAGGAGTTTTGATTGGTCCTGACAGATTACACCCTAGAGTACTCAAGGAGCTGGCAGGTGTCATAGCCCAACCTTTGGCAAAAATATTTGAAAATCTGTGGCGCTCAGGTGAACTACCTGAAGACTGGAAGAAGGTCAGTGTCCTACCCATCTTCAAGAAAGGGCAGAAAGTAGATCCCAGGAATTACAGGCCAATCAGCTTGACCTCAATCCCCGGTAAGATTCTGGAGAAAATTATCAAAGAGACCCTTCTTGATAGGTTGGCTGATGGCAACATCCTGAGACACAGCCAGCCCAGGTGTGTTGTGAGTAGGTCTTGCTTGACCAATCTCATCTCCTTCTATGACCAGGTGACAGAGCACCTGGACAAGGGAGAAGAGATTGACATCATATATCTGAACTTAAAAAAAGCCTTTGATTTGGTCTCATGATCTCCTTATGCAAAAATTGGTCAAATGCAAAAATTGGCCTCGGCTACACCACAATCTGATGTCTGGGAAATTGGCTCCGAGGTCATACCCAGAAAGTAGTAGTTGATGAATGCGAATCATCATGGTGCTCTGTGACCAATGGTGTCCCCCAAGGCTCTGTCCTTGGACCGGTTCTCTTCAACATCGTTATCAGCAATGTGGACATTGGTGTCAGAAGCACACTGGCCAAGTTCACTGATGACACTAAACTTTGGGGCAATAGCATCCACACCTGAGCATAGGCTAGTGATCCAGGCTGACTTGGATAAGCTTAGTAAGTAGGCAGATATAAACCTTATGATGTTCAGTACTGAAAAATGCAAGGTACTCCACCTCAGGGGGAAAAAAACCCCCCACAGCATGCTTATAGGCTTGGTAGTGCTATGCCTGCTAGCACCACATCTGAAAGAGACTTGGGGGTCATGATTGACCCCAAGATGAACATGAGCCACCAATATGATGTTGCAGCTGGTAAAGCAAACAAAACTCTGGCTTGCATCCGTAGATGCTTCTCAAGTAAATCCCGGGATGTTATCCTCCCACTGTGCTCGGCCTTGTTGAGGCCACAGCTGGAGTACTGCATCCCATTCTGGGCTCCACAATTCAAGAAGGATGTGGAGAAGCTTGAGAGAGTCCAGAGGAGAGCCACGTGCATGATCAGAGGGCAAGAGAATAGGCCTTATGATGAGAGGCTGAGCCATAGGACTCTTCAGCTTGGAAAAGTGCAGGCTCGAGGGGGATCTGGTAGCTGCCTATAAATATGTAAGGGGTGTGCCTCAGGATATGGGGGAACTCCTGTTCACCAGAGAACCCCAAACGATAACAAGGACCAACAGCCATAAACTCCTCTGTGATTGTTTTAGGCTGGACATAAGGAAAAACTTCTTTACTGTCTGAGCTCCCAAGGCCTGGAATAGATTCCCTCTAGAAGTGGTGCAGGCACCCACTCTGGACTCTTTCAAGAAACGTTTGGATGTTTATCTTGCTGGGATCCTTTGACCCTAGCTGACTTCCTGCCCCTGGGGTAGGGGGCTGGAGCTGATGATCTTCTAATGCCTATGAAATCTATGAAAATCTATTAAGGTCACAAATGGCAAAAACAAAAGAGATCTAAATGAAGGCCCAAGGAACTGGATTTGGATTGGAACATTCTCTTCCTACCCAAGAAAAGAAACAATTATTGGACTTGAGACATTAATCTGAATGAAGTAGTGATGGAGTTGCAAATATGGTAGGTCAAGATGGATTAAGGAGATGTCAAGAAATGAGTCCTTAAAGGCAAAGGAGGGTGGATATACATATAGCTCCTTATCATAAGTCTTAACTGAAGTTAATTATGAAGATAAGACTGCAAGAAAGGGGCAGAACTGAATCATGATACTTCTTTATACAGGGCCAGACAAATCTTGGTAGTGACAACCATCAGTATTAAGTAGGAGCCTAACCATGATATAGGGGACCCAAAGACATCTGCATAGTTTGGAGATAGATCCAAGAGGATGGAATGCTCCAGAGTTTTAAAAGATGCTCTTTGATTCAGAAGGAAGCAAAAATTCCTTTTGAAGTCATTAACACAGGAGAGAGAGGATGCCATGCCATTATCAGAATGCATGCTCAGTCGAACCACTGAAGGGTACTGTTGGGGAGAGGGTTCACTGTTATTAAGAAGAGCTACTTTTTCTAGCACTGTAACAGCAGCACAGTTTGGACTGTGGTCATGGGTGGAAAGCAGAAATACTTGAATTCTTTTCCAAGTTTTGTTGCCATAGAAGTGTATTAAGTCAGTTATCTTTCCCATTCTGTAATGAGGATAAGTGACCCTGGCCTACCTCCCCTACATGGGTATTATTGTTGGAATCCAGGGAGGATTTAAATGTATGGATGTCAGGAGATTTATAAAGCTAAGGATGACACTGGGGACGAAGGAGTTGATGGCTGATGATGCAGAGGTAAAGGAAGAAAGAAAGACTAAGGCATCATCATCCACAGCCTATGGCAAAACTGCCTGGATATTAATGTATTAGTTTCTCCCATTTTCTTGTGCCCTCTGTTTACTCAGGCTTTGGGTTTCCCTGCTTCATCCAGATCTCATTTTGGAGGGTTTTCTTGTATAATGAGTTACAGTAGGCTCAAGGAAACATTTTGAATGGGGACTTCTATGTCAGTGTTTTTCCCTCTGGATCTTGCAATGTGGATTACCAGTGGATTGCCCAACCCAGTCTGCTCTGATGCAGCATCCATTCTTGTTTCAATTGATACATCCTCAGCTTCCATTATTGTACTTGCTGTTTCTACTGGGGGAGCCAAACTGAAATCCTGTCCTTTTGTTACCAGTTCAAATAATCCTTAAAATTCTTTCTTTTGAGTCTATGACCTATGAGTTTTTTCCTAAGGCCTGCCCATATTGAAGATTCTGTCATATTTTTCTTCCCCTGCTCTGCTAAGTGGGGTTTTGAAAGTCATCTGGAGGTATGAGGTGTCCTGGGTTCAGTTCTTCTAAAAGCTTTCTCGAGTGGCAGCCCAATAAACCATTCATCAATTATGTGCAGCTGTGCTGATTTGAGTATTGTTACATTATTAAGAAAATCTTGCTATTTTGGAAATGCTTTGAACTCTAGGCTTGCAATTGGAGTTTTTGTAATTTATCACTGTACATCAAATTTCACAGTTGGTTTGGTAGAATGTCTTCAAACCCTCTTGATTTTCCGCATTTTAAGTCTTCCTCAGCTTTCTGTGCTTGTCTGTGGTAACGCTAACAGAATTTGCTATGGTGTGCATGTATGTATGCAGACAAAGAATCTTTCTGTTTAGTATTGTGAGAATCAGATTGTGATCTTTCAGTGTACTGAATTGAGGAATGTGTGTGGCTACTGAACTGAATGTCTAACCCTTTTCTCCAATTTCATTTCACTTGTAAGTTACTGGAAAAGTAGTGCCCTACTGCAGTGCAATTGGGTGTATCTTGACTTGGGTGCCTGTTGGTGGGGGGGGTGTGCTTCTGTGGATGGGGGCCCATGAGCATGAATCCTGGCCCTACCACCCTTTGCAAGTAGATTCATCTGTGCTCTGGGACTGGAAGTGTGAATCCCAGCTTTGGGACCTTTTGTGTATGTGTCATACTTTTTCTTGAAGGGGCTAGGGGGGTGAATGTTGGCAGTAATGTCTAGGGTACGAGGTCTACTGTGTTTGAAAATTGGGAACATGAATCCTAACACTAGTGCCCAGAGGTGTGGATCCTGCTATAATTGAAGCCTAGGAGTGTGAATCCTGGCTGTGATGCCCAGGAGAGTAGAGTGTGCTGGGGATGGAGGTGGAATTTGAATTCTTTCTTTCTTTTCTTTGAGTAAGTGAAGAGAAAGGAAAAGAGTAAAATCTGGATTTATACTATGTCTCTACAGCGTACTCGTCCTCTGTCTGCCAGTGATGTTGAGATAAAAAGCCTGATGCCCTCAGGCAGGGAAAAAGTAGGGGGAAAGCAAGGCAGCTCAATGTTGGGTCTGTCCATGGAGGAGGTAAGAATTCTATTACTCATTTTGTATGCTTCTTGGCTTTGGGACAGTATCCGGGAAAGAAGGGAATACAAGTAGCTTAATTATTCAGAGTAATTTTGGATTAACTGCCACTGCTGCCATACATCTGCTGATTTTGGAATCAGCAGTCTGTCCTCAGTGGGACAAATGGAAGTGATTAGGGTTACCGCTTAGAAGATTGTTAATTTTCAGTAAAACTGCCAAGAGTGGCACAGTCCCTGGAGGACCCTTGCTCTTAGCTATAGTAAGCATGTATATACTCACTAAAGAGCAATAAGATGCTTCAGATATTGTATCTAACCAATGTATCTTATTTAGATATTGTATCTAACCAATGTATCTTATTTAACCATCACTTGTTTAAGCCAGTTAGCCTTGCAGTCATGGGGCCAATGGCAGACATCTTCTAGAAACCAGGCCTTGCCACAAAGCTCATCTTCTAGTGCTAATATCTGTCTGCATCGCAGGCAGATATCTGGTTTTTGTTTCTCTCTCATTCCAGATAAAAGTTCTGCGTCGAGTGAAGGAAGAGAATGAGCGGAGAGGTGGTTTCATCCGGATATTCCCTTCCTTGTTAACGTGGGACCTTTATGGGTAAGAAGTCTCCAGCAAGTATCTCCTTGGTGCACTGTGCTGGAGTTATAAGATGTTTATCAAGATGATGTAGGCTATCAGTTTCTTTGTATTAAGGATGTATATATTTTATGGATGACTTCCCACTATGCATGCTATTTTACTTGTTCATTGTGTTTGTCTGAGCTTTAATTAGTCTTCTATTTGGGCCTTTCCAGATCCTTCTTGGAGCACAAGACAACAATGAATTATATGCTAGCCACACGGCTCTTTCAGGACAGGTAGGAGACTGCGTGCTAGATCAGGGAGATGCCTTCTGGGAGGGGGCAGAGGGGACTGAAATGAAACAAGGATGATATTTTCTCTCTTCATAGCTGCAACAGCTACATGTTCAGAATACACCTTCATAGTTTCAATGCTGTGGTCACCTGGCTATAGTCTATAATGATAGAAATAGGTCTTCATTGCTCCCTCAGAATGCCCATATATGCAGTTACCTTCCCCTCTAAATAGACTCTCCAGGTGTTCCTTCATATCTGGAGAGGCTCCCCTTTGGATACGTGCAATCCTGACTTCTAAGAGAGAAAGAAGAGGCACAGCATAGTGGGGAAAAGGCACAGGAGTTGGTCACAGAAAGGATGAGGGTGTGGTAAATGGGAATGGCTAAGAGTAAGGAAGGAGACATTGTGGGATACACAGGTAGTCTTGAAAGCCACACAGCATCCAGACATTGGGAGGTGGGTGCTGGAGAGATTCCTTATCCTTCTTGCTTTAAATCAGAATTTCACCATGGCTGTTTTCCTCTTGCAGAACAGGCACTGAAAAGTCCACTTGGACTCTAGTGCTGCTCCTACTCCTAGTTGTGCAATCCTGCCTTTGTGCTTAGCTGTGGTAGATACAGAAACCCCTGCTGCTGTGAGGACTGCATATAGCATGAGCCATCCTGTGTTCATTTCATAGATTTCATAGACATCAGGGCTGGAAGGGATCTCGGGAGATCGAGTCCAGCCCGCTGCCCAAAGGGCAGGAAGTCAGCTGGGGTCATAGGATCCCAGCAAGATAAGCATCCAATTTACTCTTGAAGGTGTTCGATGT
>NW_017728947.1:76113110-76116069 GCF_001723895.1 Crocodylus porosus
ATTAGGTCGTCCCCCGTAGCCAGTACCAGGTCGAGCAGCGCTTTGCCTCTCGTTGGCCCATAGACTACTTAAGTCAGGTAGAGGTCATCCATGCACGAGAGAAGGCTTTGCGACCGCTCGGATTTTGCTGAGTGATCTTCCCAAGAGATGTCCGGGTAATTGAAGTCACCCATGACAACCAAGGTCCTGGAGCAAGCGGCCTCAGTCAGTTCCTGAGCGAACTCCTGGTCAACCTCAGGACTTTGAGTGGGAGGTCTGTAGTAGACTCCCACCATTGTGGCCCCTGTGCCGTATTCTCCACGAATTTTTACCCAGAGGGTCTCTAGCTTCAGACCTTCCAGAGTCTTTTTTTTTCCTCCCAGGCTTGGGTTCCACAGGAAGCTGACTTAAAGTGAGGGTGGGCAATCGGGACATTGTATTTGGTACTACTTACAGCAGGTAATCCTACATCTGGAATTTAAGGTTTTTAACACATGCATTCATGCTTGAAGGAATGATTTTATGCTCTTGCTCTAAATCATGGGTGCTCAACCCCTGGCCTGTAGGCCGAGTCTGGCCCATGGAACTGTCTTTTGGATCATGTGGTTTCCCAAGGGTCCACAAACTTGGCAGCAGCAGCAGACGACCAGTGGCTAATTGCCTCGTCCCTGCTGCCAAATTTCTGGACCCAAGGGGAGTCCTGCAAGCTGGATAATGTAGCCCTGCATGTCAGATTGCACCAGTTGGCAGCACACTGCTTGATCCAGATAAATGGGCTTGGGTCAGTGCAGGGTTGGGCTGGCATGCTGGATTGAACCCACAGACTGACCCCACATGCTGACTCTTCATGGGATCTGGCCCACCAACCAACTCTGCACCACTTGTCTGGCCTGTGGGGCTGGAGAGTTACTGCTCTAAATGACCAATCCTTCAAATCAAGAGGGGAAACAAGGATATATTGAATAAGAACTGTCTGGTGTCCTTGTGCAGGACCATTTTCTTCTTTGGGATGAGATTCATAAAGAACTTTGTAAACTTTTTGTATCTCAGAGACTTGGAGGTCTTTGAAAACCTTCCATTTATATAGAATGAATTTGCTATGCTACCTCTCTGGTCTTTCTTCTTTTGCAGGGGAAGGATGAGAAGAGGTCTATTTACTGGAAGAACCCAGTAAGTGGCTTTTAAATAAAGAATTCCTGTATTGTTAGGACTTTACCATTTGCTGTTTACCATCACCTCAGACTCTTCTGGCATCAGCTTACAGGATCCCTGTCATAAACTAGTAGCTCCAGTGGGTGGGTTTCTGTGTGTAGAGTTTGACTGACTGACTGAAATTGCCCACTCCCTCTCTCCTTATCCACCCCCCAACATAACCAGTTCTGTAAAGTGAACAGTGTAAACTGAACACCTCCCTGGACTTGGAGAGCTAAATGCTGGGGGCAAGGTCTTCATTTTTGTTCTCTCGGGCTTGCTGCTGTGAGACTTATAGCAGATGAGAAGATACTGTTTATTGTTCATGAATGGACTTCATCAGATGAGACAAAGTGGTCCATACTTTTCTTCCTTTGAACAGTAAGTTTTGCAGACTTGGTTTGCCCATACTTCTTCTGTGGTAGATCCCAAAGGCTGGGATATCAAAAGGGAATCTCTAGAGTGTGTTCCAGTTGCCCTTAGGTACTTTATGTTGGAGCTCTTCATTCTGATGCATTTATGTTCCTGCCTTCCCCAAAACTATGAATCTTAGGGTTTTCCTCAGATTGTGGTAGAACTTGCATAAAGTTCCTTCCTATTTGACTGTGCTAAAATTCTGGGCTTGATTTCATATTATAAAAAGCTGTTTGAAACCTGTGTTTGTGGAAGGTGGAATCCAGTTCAGACACTCCAGCTTCACCACATCGCTACATACTCTTCCTCATGGTGCTGCAGGGTCACTGACAATGTAGAAATATGATTCCTGCTATGGTGGCTTGGGGAGAGGCTGTCCCATGCTATGTTTGCAAGGGAAGAAGCTCTTCTCTCCAACATTAATGCAGTCCACAAAGCAAGGTTAGGCTGAGCTTAAATATTTCCCCAGTGTTTCAGGTAAACTGTTCATTGGAGAGACTAAGATGTAAGCATTGGAGACTATAATGGGTGACTGAGGCTGCTGTCTATATTATGCTTCCTAGAACAAGTCTCAACTGGGGAGTGGATCTGGGGCTAGAAGCTGTGGACTCTAATGCTGAGCTTCATGCTGCCCTTTACGAGAGGAAGCTCCTGTCTCTTGAGGTACGGAAACGCAGGCGACGTCATGGCAAGATGAGAGCAGCACGGGCAAGACCTCCAGGTATGCACAGATGAAACAATGGGTGGGCAGTAGGGCTGTGTGAAGCTTCGGGTGCTGATTCGATTTGGAGGAGACTTCGCCTGATTCGGTGGCTGAATCTCTGAATCCAATTGAATTAGGGGACCAATTAAAAAGTCTGAATTGATTCAAAGCTTTCCGAATCACTGGAAAAGATTTCGAGAGCTTTGATGATTCAGACAGTCCCAACCCACTGCAGCAGGGAGCTGCAGCTGGACTTGGAGCTGGTAATTAGGGGAGGGGGGTGGGGGTGGCGGCTGAGGAGTGGGGATAGTATCATTGGGGCCACCTGCCAGCTCCCATCCCCTTTCTGCTCTCCCAGCCCTTCCACCCCAGCTCCTGGTGCTTTAAAAAAAGGCCCCACTTGTCAGGGGATGATCCCTGCTGCCCCCCTCTGCCCCACGCCACATGGTGGGATCTCTCACGAGCCCCCCGACCATCCCTCGCTCCCGCAACGGCTGCCCTGCTGGGTCCAGCTCCAGCCCTTTGAAAAAAAAAAAAAAACTGAGAAAAACCCCGGACTGAGGGCTTCAGAGGGCTCATGCAGAGTCCCCCACATGGTGCGGAGCAGCGAGTGGAGGGTTGCCCTCCCTGCCCGATAGGAATGGTGAGTCCAGGGGTTTTTGGTTTTTTTCT
>NW_017728947.1:76116169-76141067 GCF_001723895.1 Crocodylus porosus
GCCCCCCACACAGTATGGGGTAGTACCCACTGAGTCGGGGCTTTTTTTCAAAGTGCTGGGAGCTGGACTGGGAGAGTGGGCAGGGGATGGGGCTTGTGTGATTTGGAGATTCAGAGATTCAGCAGGAGTTGAATCTCTGAATCAGGTTTGGCTGAATCAATTCAGGACAGTGATTTTGAATTTCTGAATCAAATCACTGTCTCCTGAATCAGCCGAATTGGAAGCGAATACTTGCTGCTTAGCACAGGCCTAGTGGGCAGGTAGGTAAAGACAAGCTAGCAAAGAACCTGTGGTGTTGCATTCCCAGATGGGCAAGCTGCAGGAGCTCTAATGCAGGTATGTAGATGCTTTTGGCCCTGGGGTTCATGCTTATAAAGGAGAGAGACTGTAATCAAAGTTAATGGTTTTTATTCCATCCACATTCTGAACTGCTTTACCACTCATATGCGTCCCACTACATCCCCTTTGTATTACAACTTCAAGTACATTGGCTGTTATGATGATCAACATCCTCTAAAGGTTCAGTCTCAAATTTCATTCTCTGTTTGCTTTTTCCATTATAAAGTTAAGGATACTAGCCTTTGCTTACCTCTTGGTGTTGAAGGGGAGGGTTTATAAGTTGTTGTTTTGATCCTCAAATGGATGATCTGGTGAAGAGGGAAGCCCAAGGACTGTGTCTCCTACATGGTGCTTTTCAACTTTCGGGAACAGAATCTTTGGAAGTAATCAGAAGGGTGGTATATTGCAGAAAATACTTTCCTTCTACCTCCCAACACCTTTTACATCAACTCAGATGGTTTCCTCCCCATTTTAGGGACTTCCAAACCGACAAAGCTGCTGCCCAAGTCTGATACAGAAAGTGAAGAGGAGGAAGAGGCAGATGAAGTTGAAGAACTAGAGGTAACTCAGGATGAAGCTGCTGGCTCTCCTATGGACATGCAGGTAAATTCCAAGCCAAAGTTATCTGAGTTGATGGAAGCTGCTTGCCGAGAAAAATTGCCGAAGGAGCCTGGACAGAAAGTTGGAGGGCGCGAGGGAGAAATGCTTCTCCAAAAGGTAGAGCCGGAGCCTCGATTTAACTTGCTAAAGATTCTGCAGGAGAATGGCAATCTAAGGTAAGAGTCTTTAGGTGGGTTTATCCTAAAGCAGTTTATCAGCTAGTGTAGGGACTACTTGGGGGCTTCAGTCAGAGTTTCCCATTATGTACATGTGCGGGGGGAGGTGGGAGAGCCTACAACAGATGTACCCAACTGCAGGCTGTGTTGGTATAAAATGGAACCTGTTGCAGGGACCCTTATCTTACTAGTCCTTAGAATGCCTGACTCCTTGGATATATCCTTGGACCAGTGGACTAGGAGCTGTTATCTTTGTGGGTTATACTTCTATCAAAGCAGAGAGCTCTTGGCATCACTTTGGCCACTAGTGGCTTCTTTAATGCCTTCAGTTGAATGTAAGGTTCCTTTTATTGAATTTTAACTCCCTGCTCTTTAATTTGCCTCATGTTGCACTATAATGTACGTTACTAAGCATCAGGGCTGTGCAAAGCTTCGGTCGCTGATTTGATTTGGCCCAATTCAGCAGCTGAATCTGAATCAAATCAGGAGACCTTTTAATCTCTCTGAATCAAATCGGAACCCTCCGAATTGATTCAGAGATTCGGAAAGATTAAATGATTTGGACATAGACACAGCTTTAAATGTTTTTTCTACATGCCTCAAGGTACCAGGTGGCTTGTGAATGGTGCGGTGCTGGGGTGGATGGAACTTCCCCCTACTTGGCTGGGCATGTGGTGCTTGGTGTGCATCCCCACAGCTGCTGCCCTTCCCTGTGCTACTTGCTGCCTGAAGCAATGCAGCAAGGGCAGGAGGAAGAGGAGCCACTGTAGGTATACCCAAGCAGTACCCAAGTGGCTGCAGCCACAATGGGAGCAGTCCTACTGGGAGGATGTGTGCGCTGGGTGGGGCCAGAGCCAGGGCTGGGTTGGGAGCACAGTGCGGGCTGCCCTGGGCAGGAGCAGGCAGGGCTTAGCCCCATGTGGCGTGCCATGAGAGCAACAGTAGACCAGATGCAACAATTGTTGGGCAGCCACCGTCGTGGCTTGAATGTGGCCTGTGGACCATATTTTGGCCACCCCTGCTGTAGTGTCTTCTGGAACCCCTGCCCTATCCTGGTAGAATGAAAGTCTGTTGAGAAGAATAGAGGGATAAAGAAATATTCCTTCCCTTTACCACTTTTCTCCTTAGCCACACATGGAGTGCATTGGCAATTGTCAGGGGTATTGGCACTGCAAATGGCAAAATTTCGTTATCTTCCATGTTTCAGGGCATTGTCAGGCTCTTGGGGAGTAGGACTAGATGGTGTTAGTTTACTCCCTGATGCTGTTGAGCTGACTGCTGTTTGTGCCTCTTGGCTTCCACAGCAAAGTGCAGGCTCGCAGGGCTTTCTCTGCCTACCTGCAGCGTGTTCAGTTGCGCCTGATGAAAGAATCTGGGGACCATATCCAGAGTGCTGCCTGGGCTGCCAAGGAGGATGAGCAAATGGTAAGGAGTTTTACTTCAGGCCACAGAAGTCTAGCTGGAAAATTGCTCTGGGGGTGTTGAGGTTGTTCCCTATCCTTGGGAAAAGCAAGGAAAAAAATCTCCTGGTTTTTGAGGTTACACTCATGTCTCTTCCACTTCTGCCTAGAAGCTGGTGCTGTGCTTCTTAGTATATGAAGCTGCTAAAAGAGTTGACTGATGATCTTTCTGAGTGAGATGTAGCACAGACAGCTCTCAGTGAATTGGGTATGGTTGACTTTCCATGCAGTTCATATCCTGCCTCTGCTGCCTCCTCCCTGCATATCTCAATCATGGATGTACCCATGTTTGAGCTGCTGTCACCTCTGAAGTGTTCCGCTAATGCCTAGATTCTCTTGCTGAATCACAAAGGGCCAAGCATTTTCCCATAGAAACAGAATATGTATCCACTCAAACTTCATAGGCACTTGACTTAGCCCTCTTCCACCCACCTTTTGCAAGTAACTGGACCTCATGGGATCTTCCCATTTCTCTAAACAGAGAGAAGAGAAAAAACAGATCAGAGTCCCTGCAAGAGGGTGTTTCTCTAATGCAGTTGTTTAAGGGGAATACCCCTTAACTTCCTCAGGCTGTAAAATGAAATCTTACCTTCCTACATTTTAAGGAGCTAAGTCTGCTACTCTCTCCTCTCCCTCCCTACAACACTCCAGAAAGATGCAGGATACCAGGTGTTCTGCAAGTCCAGATGGCTTCTCTTTAAGACCAGACTGTAGGGAAACAACCAGTGTAGCTCAGAGATAGAACTGTGTCGGGAATAATCAGTTGGCTCAGTGGAAAATGTTACCCCTGCTCTTTCCAAGTGGAAAATTGAAACAGGCTTTTTGAGAGTAATGTTGTCTGCTGTCCTGTGAAAAAAATAATGTTTAAAATAACAGATCAAACCAGTCTAGTATAAGGGAAGTGAGAGTCGAGCTATGTCATTCTTTGGCTCTGAGGCAGCTCATCTATGCGCTAGCAGGGGTACTTAACTGAAAGCAAATCTGGAGATGAGATAAAGATTTCAGATCACCCATGGGAGGTGTTTCGCTTGGGGTCTGGCTTGCCATCTGCCTTCCCCACAGACTAAATATGGTGAGGGGTGGAGGGGATGATGTGTCAGAGATGGGAGTATCTGGCCAGAGAGAGTACAGAGAATGTGATGATGTGTCTCACCAGTAGTGGAATGGGGTCTCCCACCATGGTAACGAATGAACCCCAAGGTCCTCCTCCCATTTGAGGCAGTCAGGTGTGTATGTCAGGTCATTTCATCATTAGACTTTTCCAACATAATTATTTTGACAGTGCTCCATGTAAAATGTTTTTCTTGATAGGTACTCTCCGTTATTAATGTTAAATTATTTTTCTGCATCCCTTCCTTTGCCAGTTTTGCCTCGGACAGCCATTTCCAGAATATTTCCCTTCCTGTCCTGCTGCAGGGAGTGATACACAATCCTTCTCCCTTTTCAGCTTTGGATATTGTGGAGTTAGGTGAAAAAACACTCCCTTTCTTTTCTGAGATGTACTCTTACCTGTCACTTGCATCTGCAAAATAATATAGTTATCTCTACTAATAATGGGCTGGTCTAGCAACCCTCTGTCCTACATCTTGTACCCTTCCTCACCTAGATTTCTCTATTGACTCTGTGCCTTGGTGACAGGAGCTGGTGGTACGCTTTTTGAAGCGAGCAGCCAGCAATCTTCAGCAGTCCATGAGGATGCTACTTCCCAGTCGGCATCTGGCACTAAATGACCGTAGGCGCATTCTGGCTCACCAGTTGGGGGAGTTCATTATCTGTTATAACAAGGTGAGTGGTTTCTATTTGTGTTCTTTGGTCTTCGGTAGAGGAGCCCGTTCAGCAGAAGGCTAAGGTGTTTGGACCAGTTCAATAATGAAGTTTTGTTACTACTGCTGCTAGTGCTGATTCTTTTCAGTATTCTGAGTGTGAGGTGGAATTCCTAACCCTACAGTGCAGTACTGACCAACTTCACCATGCCCCAGTAGTAGCAGCCTCTCTGGATTTGGTAACCATTGAATATTACTACAGGCCAATGCATTCCATATGGGCCTCCCGGATACTGGCAGTTGCCTATCAAATTGTTTTTGGATTTCTGAACCTTGTGAACTGTTCAAAATGCTTATGCTGATATTCAGCTTTTATACATAACTTTTGTGCAATTACTGTGGAGTAGGTAACTCCAGTACTGTTCTTGACTGGGTTTCTGGCTCCTTCCTCTGAAGTATTTGATATTAGCCATATCCTAGACAGGATTACAATATAAGTAGCCTGTTGGTCTAATCTAGTGTGAAAATTCTTAGTTCTGTTTGTGGTTGCCTGTTCAGCCAATGATATTGGCAGTATCCAATTATTAGCTAGACAGCACTGTGCTTGCAGGTGCATATGTAGCACATCAAGTAGGCATTCAGAGACGTGTCTGGTTTCTCAAAATGCTGGCCTACGAAATGAGGTTAAAAACACCGTGATAAAATGAAAACAATACAGATGGTTATATATTAAATAAACTTCTGTAGATGTTGATAAAAAGATGTTTAATTGATGTTTGTAAGGGCCTCAGCCTCTAGTCTCTTGTAGCTCTTCTGTTACTTCTCCCAGTTTGTCATGCTCCTGCAGAATTCAGCCTTGTAACAAATAATGTGCAACATGCATATTTGCCCTCAGTTTACTATATTAAAAAGCTATAAACCATGAACTGGATTTCTTCATGGTCTCTGGCATGAATGAGTTAAGTCTTGCATTAAACTGATACTTTTTACTTCTGCAAATAGGGCAGTTGCCATTCTCAGTGCTGTGTTTTTTGCTGATACATATTTTGGAATAAAAGCTTACTTTCTCTTTTTGGGATCCCCCTCAGCTGATTTCTCTGATAGAAGCTCCACTGTCTGCTACTTACACTGCTTTTGTAGCCTTCCTAGTTCCCCCTGACTAAGGACATCCATTTTAAACTGACATCTGGTAACTTGGTTTGTTGAAGCAGAAAAGTTTGCCAGCAAAGTTGAATGGGATCCAGCTCCATTCCTGGGAGTGCCATGTATGCCTACTGCTCTCTGAATTACTGTTAGGAGTAACCACAAAACACCCGGGCAGCTTCATGGCAAGTGAAAAACACAGCTGCTTTGTATAGAATTTCCACTCAGATTCTATTCAAACCCCAGGATTTTCTGCTAACCTTTAAGTGAATTCACAAAATAAAGCTGTATAACTGGTAATAAATCAGTGCAGAAACACATTTTCTTCTTTGGAGGTAGAGAGATCAAATCACTTGGGTTTGAGACCATAAGCTTTTTAAGCTGTTGAGAGACTCCTTGGCTACAGGCTTTTTCATGTTTGAACCCAGTATACAGTTCTCTTTCACTGGCTCTGGTGACTGCAGCTGTGGTGAGGGATCCTTGCTACTGTTATGTACTTACTACTGCACTGTAGAAGAAAGTTCCTGCCTTGAGCAAACTGAGTAAATAAATCGCATACGAGTGAGAGTTCCCACTGAGGCGATGAAGATCGGAAACATGTCCTATTTCTGGAGGGCGATATTTTTTTTCCCCTCCCCTGTCCTCCCCATTCTCCCTCCTTTTGAGAGTTGCTATTCTTGAATTATCTTTAACAAAATGTATACAGTTCTTTTGACTTGGTGCCCGCTGTTACTCCCATGTTCACCAGCTAAGTGGAGCTTAGGCCTAGTCTAAACAGTTTAATGTACTGGAATAATTATTTTATTCAGGGATGTGATTTTTTTAAATTAAAGTATTGCATCAATACAGTCCCAGTGTTACCAAAGTTATACTGGTATAAAGGTATGTATTCCTCTTTTCATGTAGGAATAAAGTGCATTAAGAGCATTTTTATAGAGATGTAACTAGATACATGGTGCAGGGTTATACTGGTTTAACTAAATGAGTATAGGTAAAGCAGTGTAACTTCCACAGGTAGACAAGGCTTCAGTAGTGCAATGCAAGTCAGGAAGCAAGTCTGGATACAAGTTCTCAGAGTGGGGTTAGAAGGCTGCCTGTAGACTTATCTGACTGATCCCCTCCAATATCATGTTATGGTTGCCCTTGCGCTAAATACACTTCTGTTGGAACAAATAGCTGGGCCAAAAACTCAGAGGAGACCTCCACTACAGATGGGAACAACAAAGTAGAAAAGGGTCTCTGAGACTGTAAAGCGTATGTCTGCTTTTTCATAGTCTCTCACAGAGGGGGTGTTCATACCAATGGTATGCATTTATCAAGACTAGAGTCCTACTTGGTATGTTGCTTCTAACAGGGTAAGTAAAATAGAGGACTATGGACCTTAACACGTGTACAATAGTCTCTCTTTCTGGAGCTCCCTGCAGTTACATGTTCTGCAGTTCGTCAGAACCACATGCACATAGTGCGGTGGTTCTCAACCTTTTAGACTGAAGGCACCCCAAAATAAACTTGAGGCATCTCTCACTAGACTTGAGACGCCACTTAAAATGTCACGTCTTAGTTTTCACTCAATTTTTAACTATAGAAAGATAAGAGAACTTGGGAAGACCGTTACAGGTCAGAAAGTTTTAACATTATGGATTCCAATTTCAGTCTCTGGGTTCATCTTGTGAATCATGTTTGCCTATGTAACAGTGTTAACATTGCATGGCACACTGGCACCCTTGAAAGGATTTCAAGACACCCCAGGGTGTTACAGCACCCTCATTGAGAGTCACTGACCTAGTGAAATGCACTACTAGTTTAATCCCATTGAATTGGGCACCTCTTTTTCTATTCTAGATCAGGAGCTTTAAACTCACCCTGCCCCCCACGCTTATATGGGTGAGTGGTAGTGGAAGGGTTGAGTTCCCCCCACCCCCACTGATTTGGTGTGCCTTGGATTTGGGAAGCCAGGCCTACCCCTACTCGCTCCACCTCCAAATTCCTAGTTTTTTGGCCTGTATGACAGCTTCATGGGCCAGATCTTCCCTGTAGGCCCCAGGTTTGATACTCCTATAAAGCTGCTTTATAATCCTTTCTCTGGGCAGTGCTAGGATCGTTTTAGGACTTGGAAGAAGTGCAGAGAGAGGCAGAGTGACAGGTTACTAATGTGTTTATTTGCAGGAAACTGATCAGCTGATTCAGAAGAAATCAAAAAAGAAACAGGAAGAAGAGGAGGAAGAGGGAGTGAATGCTGAAGGTTTTCAGGACTTTGTTACCAGAGCAAGGTAAGAATGGTCTTAATCCCTTGTAATAAAGGACCAGATTACAGCCTTTCTGCTTTTATCCTTGTTCTCTTCCTGCTTCAGTCTTCAACTTTTCTTGTGGCATCTGTATCTGGTACATGAAGGATGTCTGATGGGTATTTTTGGCTGTTAATTGGACCCAAGGGGTATTATAGGCCTCATCCAGACCTTTGTGAATGTCCAGTTGATGCCTGTAATTTGTAATGATCCCTTCTGTCACACTGGAGTTAAGTACAGTTTTATCTTGGAACAAGAACAAGGCTAGGGCACTTACTGAGATTGCTTTGAACTTCTGTGGTTAAGTTGCTGTTGTGTCAAATTCCTTTGCCCAGAAGCACATTGCAAGCTCATTTCTATCTTCTCACTTCAGTTACCATTTAGGACTTTGCCTCCTGAGGTATAGAAGAAGTTCATGCTGCTTACTATTATGTTACTACTGTTTCTTTCTCTTCCTCATAAAGCAGTTCATTGTGAACTATTACTTTTACGTTAAAGGACCAGCATTCTTAAGGTTTGTATATCTCAGATTTGATCTGTGTTAAGCTAGCTAGAGGATGGTAGGAGATGGTGGTAGTGTAAATAAAGTGAACCTTATAATGTTACTGGGGTTGTATGAAAAATAAAATAGGTTCCTATAGCCAGTGTTTTAGTCAGCTATGAGATACTTTTCCAAGGCCTCTCAGTTCCTTTAAAGAAGTTTTTATGCTAGTTTCTTTTCAGTGTTCTTTATTTCTTTGTTTTAGGGAGATTTTAGTGATAGTGAAAAATGTGCAGTTATGGGAGACTTCAATTTCACTGGTACAATGACTATTTCATAGACAACTCATCTAGAAATATGCACCCTACTATTACCTGTCCTAACAAGAGGCATCATTACCTTTATAGGTTGGGCTAATAGCAAGGATCTTGTAGATGAACTGTGGGAAACAGTCTGGGATGAAGTCATTGTGAATTGATTCAGCATAAACTAAATTGCATGAGGCAAAATAATAGGTCTATAACAAGAGTTTTGGACTTCACAAGGACTAACTTTGAGAAACTAAGTTAAGAGGTGGGCTGGATTTGGGAGCTAAGAAACTTGGATGTGGAAGTGGCATGGAGCCATATTAAAGCAAAAGAATAACTTGCAGAAGCTTGCATCCCTTCCAAGAGGGGGAAAAAATTGTAGGTAGGGGCTCAGACCTTCATAGATGAACAAGAACCTCAAGTAGGCTATCATGCATAAGCAGAGGATGTATAAGTAACACAAATTGGGACTGATCAGTAAGAAGGAATATTTTTCTATGGTAAAAATGTAGGAGCAAAGTAAGAATTAGGCCTAGTTGAGCTTGACCATGCAAGAAATATTAAGCTAATAGCAAAAGCTGCTTTCTCTATAAAAGTCAACCAGGAGGAAAGACCATCAATTATTAGTGTCTACTTCATGCTGAAGATGGAGGAGATCAAGAACAATGTAGTTATGATTCGAGAATTGGACAGTTGCCTCAGTCTAAAATAAAGATGAATAGGTAACTGAGGATATTGTTGGCATACCACATGGCAATGAGGACATAAATAAAGAGTTTACCATATCTAGGTGGAAGCAAAACCTAGACTGCTTGCTGTCGCATCTGGGGATATGGATAACCCCCATCCTAGAATAGTGAAGGAATTGGCACACTCAATAGGAGCTTCTCCAGCACAGATCTTCAGTAAAACTGTCAATTTGGGGGATAGTTTGTGTGGAAATTAGCAAATGTAGTGTCTTTTAAAAAGGGGGAAAAAGCTTGATCTGGGTGATTACTAGCTTGTTAGCTTGACTTCAGTAGTAGGTAAGGTAGAAGAATAGATGCTAAAAGAAGACTAGTTAAAGATACAAGCTAACATAGAAAATGAGGGAAAACTCAATATGGGGATATCAGTGGACAATTGCTTCAGATAAATTTAATAGCCTCTGTGACAAGAGAACAGACTGGCTGAATAAGGGTAATACAGTGGGCTTAATGTGTTATAGTAATAGTATGCAATCATCCAGTTAGTGACAAATAACATGGACCTCAGCTATAAGATGTGGAGACATCTGAGGAAGAGAGGGACCTAAGTATATTGGTTAGTTGTGGGATGATCATCAGCTATTAGTGCAGTGCAACTCAAAAGAAGGCTAATGTAATTTTGGGGTGCATTAAGTGGGGCACATGTAGTAGAGACAAGGTACCATGGTGCAAGGAAGTAGTAAGACCCATTTAGAAAATTATTTTGCAATTTGGTCACCAGTGTTCAAAACAGATTAGTTTAAACCAAAGCAAATTCAGAGAAGGACAATTAAGACATTTAAGAGAAAATGGAAACCTTTTCTTATGCAAAATGATGTAAAGGCATTTGGCTTAATTTAGCAAAATGGAGATTGAGAGGGAATATGGTCTCTCTTTAAAAGTACATTCATACGATGAATATTTGGAAAGGGGAAGAGCTTTTGGGGTTTAAAAACAACAACAGAAGATAAAATGGCTAGAAATCAGCTACAGATAAATTTACACTGGAAGTTTAGATTTCTGTCAGAGGAGTAAAGTTTTGGGGTGGTCATTTCAGCAAAGTATTGGGGACATGCAACTCTCATCATTTCAAGATTGAGCTAGATAATTTTATGGAAGGGATGGTATTAAAGGCCAGGGATTTCTGGCTTAAAAATCAGTGAGTTGGATGTGAAAATCCATGTGCTTTGTGGTCTCCAGGTTGTAGAAATAAGGTAGCTTTTATATAGTGTGGAAGGTGTCTGGTAATCCCATGCGTCAGGGCTTTCACTGGTTGCCAGCTGGGACCAGCCAAGGAATGTTTTTTCTCCCTTATGAATGCTACTGGCTTCTGGGAGGTCTCTCTTTTTTTTCCCCCCCACCTTCCTCTGAGGCACTGGGACATTGGCCACAGTTAAGACTGGGGTTTTTTGACTGGGATATGCTGATGCTCCTGCCACTACGTAGAAAACCCAGAGGTTCCTGGCTGGAGAGTTTTGCTCATCTGGTTAGGGTCATACTAATTGCCAAATATGGGTTCAGGAAGGAATTTTTCCTTTAGATCAGGTTCATAGATTGGAGGGGACCTTGGAAAATCATTGACTCCAGGCCTTTGCACCAAGCAGGAAAGATAACTGGGTGTCAGGTGACCCCAGCAGGGTGACTGTCGAGTCTCCTCTTGAAGATTTCTGGGGTAGGTAATTGCACCACCTCTGGAGGTAGCTTATCCCACAGTCTGGACACCCTGACTGTGAAGAAGTTTTTCCTAATGTTGACCTGAATTGGTCTTCCAGGAGTTTGTGGCTGGTATGGGTTGGTCAGTATGGGCCATATTTTTTGCCTTCTGTAGTGCTAGGGCATGGTTCTTTTTCTAGGATCTTCTGGTCACATATTAACCAACTACTTCCTTGTGTTTGCAGTGGCAGGAGATCAGCAACGCTTTCATCTTTCCTGCTTTTACCTATGGCATGTTTATAGGGTGGTGGTATTTCAGGTATTCTGCTATGTACTGTAGTTGAATGTAAGGGCTTGAAGTGGTCATTATGGCAATTCCTCGGGTTACTTGATAGCCTATGCACACAGGGGACTTGACTTGATGATCCAGCAGAACTCTCTTAATCCAATGTCCCAATTTAACTGATGATGGCAAGGACCTCTCTGTTTCTTAGGGACCAGGGTTCTACAGAGGAACAGGCTTCTCAGCTGGATTATTACCACACTTTTGCCTTCTCTAAGAAGGATAACATGCTCCCTCCTTCATCACATCTGGTTGTGGAACCTGCTGCCTCCTTCTCTGTCTGAATAGCACCCACAGTGACCTGTTGGAAATGAATGGGGGACGAAGAAAGAGGGTAATTGGCCAGAGCTTTGCTACTGATCAGGGAGCTTTGTAGTCTTCTGATGTTACCTTATGATTGCAGTTAGTTTTAATAGTTGCTGATCCATTATGGAGTCATTAAACACAATATCAGAGTTGTCCCAGAAAATACTAATAGCCTTTCAAAATATTACTGAGGAGCATGACTCAGGATATTTGACTGTTCTTAGCATTCGCTCCTGCAGTTACCCAGAAGACCATCACTTTTTACTTGGTTCCCCAACTGGTGGTGGTCTTCAAAGAAGACAGTTGTCTCTCTGATTCTTCATGTGGTCAATAAAATGATGAACAGCTCTATGGTAGGTCAGTCTGCTTCATTAGACAGTGGTGCTAGAAAGCCTGATGGCTTGGACAGAATTGTGTACTCCTTAGATGAACTAGCGTTCTTTGCAACTGGTTTCTTGGCTGTTGTGGCTTAATATTTAATTCTGCCTTGAGGTTGCTGCTTTGGCTAGACCATCTGCCAAAAAATTAAAAGCACGGGAAAATACGTTATTGCTGAGGGGTGAGTGGTTTTTAAGTATTCCCTCTGCTTTTTTTATGATGCTTCAGGTATTTCTAAAAACTTTAGCATCTGCCATTCTACTCTGCATTGGCATTTATGGCTTAAGCCAACTGGCCAGTCTTCAGTGGGTCAGGCAAAAGGGGAAAATCTTCTTTTGAAGGCTGGTTCTGCAAGTCACTGAGACATTGAACAAGATGAAGACTAGTTGTTACCACTTGTTAGACAAAAACCTAACCTTGGTGCCAAGAGAGCGTGGTTTGTGTATGTATCATGTTTCGTGTTATACATGCTAAGAGAGTACCTAGCTGTAGGCTCTAAATACCCTTGACAACTTTAAAAATGTAACGGAATTAATACCCAAATATAATTCTACAAGTCAGTTCACTCGAAGCCACTGACAACAAGAAAAGCAACCTGGAGGCTTAAATCACCCTCACAACCAATAACTTCTTCACCACAGCCCTTTTCCACCCTCATACTGTTTTCAAAGGCCTGAGAAAGATAGATGAGCTTTGTGATGTGTTTTGAAAGTCTAAACACTTGTGAAGTCTGAATAGGCACTGCTTTTTCCAGAGCTCTGTTGTGCCAGAGGTGCATCTCACAGGCACGAATATGTGCAGAGGACACCTTGCAGAATTGTAATTTCTGCCAAGAATCTTTACTTTGCCTTCTTGAATTGTGTTTTGTTGTGACTGTTGCCAGCGGTATCCTCCTGCTTGCTGATGTTGTGTTGTACTACATGGTCACAAGCCACAGCTCAGAAAAGTAAGGGAAAGAAAAATGTCATTCAGTAAGCTAGAAGTACAGCTCAAAAAGTATTCTTAACAGAAGGGCTAAGGGACTGGAACTGACTAAGAGGTAACAAGGAGTAGGACTTTAGGGGAAGGTTTTACAGTAGAATATATTTGTTGCCCAAAAAGTAAAAAAAAGGAGTAGTCACAATTTCTGTTGGACCTGTGAAAATGTTGACCACTTCTCTTTTTGATTCTGTGGCATTTCTTAATTAACATGTCCACCTCTTAGTGGGCCTGTTTGGTGGTATTATTAGTACCCTCCTTTGGGGGAGGACATTAATAATGAATATGAAACAGGCTGAGCAGAATTCTTGATGGCCTCTTGCTCTGGGGAGTCCTGGTGGAAGCTTGGTAATGGTAGTTGCTCAGACCTGAATTAATCCAGTTGAGTGGAGGTCACAAAAAATTATATAATATTAAGGCTTTTTTTATTTTGTCTAGCCTAAGGTCCCTGCCACACTGAGATGCTGGTAATGGCATTTCAGTAATGCCATTACCAGCCAAGAGCTGTGCTATTCCATAACACAGACTAGGGCATGTTTCAGTTCCAGGTATTCTTCCTATTGAGGACAGTAATTTCTCAGACTCCTTTGGTCTGTTCAGCCTCATGTTTTTGTTTCTATTGAGAGGTTCTGTTGTTTCTGCACATGAGGGCAGAATCCTCTAAAATTCAGACTTCCTTCTCTTCCTGTCATAGTGAGAGCGACTTAGAGGAGGTGCTGACATTTTACACACACAAGAATAAGTCAGCCAGTGTATTCTTGGGTACCAAACCCAGAACCTCAAAGCCCTGCAACAGCAGCGATCCATCAGAAAGCACAGCCCAGAAAGGTGAGTGCCTTGGCAGTTCTGAGAGTTTACAGGTAGACAAGGGCTGGCTATCAAGGGGGTGTGTGTGTGTGTGTGTGAGAGAGAGAAAGTGTAGAACCTCAGAAATGAGTCTCAGCATGAATATAGGAAGCCATGGGGGTGATGATGAGTTTTATCTCTCTTGACATGGGATCCCTGCATAGTTTAGAGAGGGGTGGATCTTATACATGGGACTGATCAGGCATTCCAGTGTGGGGGTAGAATTTACTCCATGTGATATCATGCTCTGGATAACAAAAATGAAAGCTGCTTAAACAGCGGTAAGAACCACAGTAACAAGTGGGAAATTAATTCAGCCTGGCAGCAAGATATTAAACCTTACTCCAGTTTCCATAGAGTTAGCAACCTGAACTCTGTTCCGTGATGCTTAAACATAATTTCAGATCTTCCTGAGGTAGTGGAGGAAATGCAAAGTAATCAGCTTGAATGTTCCATGGCAGAACTAAATGCAGAAGGAGAGCTAAAAGGTGACAAGGCCAAAGAAGTCGGATCATTTCGTAAGTGAACCAGTCAGCCAGGAGTGGGGTTAGTTCTGCAGTAAACAGTTGGGATGTAGATGTAGATTGTTTAGATTTAAACTATTTGAACAATTAATTTAGTCAGATCCTAGAGGCAGAAACAACCTGAAGAAGTCCCAGCTTGAGTTCCATAAGAAGAATTTGCCAGGATGGCCTCTCACTTAATAAATGGACAGAAAAGATGTTCTAGGGTGAATAGTTCTTTCATTAGCACTTGAAATTAGTTTCTGTCTTTGGTGAAAGGCCTCTGCTAGATTAATTTAGTGTTGCTGGGTTTTTGGTTGTAGCTGTGTTGGTCTAAGGACATAGGCAGGCAAAGTTTTTTGCGTGGATGTGATATCTTTTATTAGACCAACTGAGTAGTTGGAAAAAAGTTATGAGCAAGCTTTTGGGCATAGTCACCCTTCTTCAGGCAAGAGACTTCCTGTGCCTGAAGAAGGGTGATTGCGCCTGAGACCTTGCTAGGAACTCTTTTCCAACTACCCAGCTGGTCTAATAAAAGATATCACATCTACTCAGAGAACCTTATCTGCTAGATAAAGTGAGTTCAGGAAGAGGATAGGCCTAGTTCAGTTTTTTGCCAGTCCTTCCTGGTAGCTAAGGTTTTCTTAGCTTTCATCAAGCCAACAAACGTAGGCCATTGGCTAAGTGGCCATTATCTGTGGGACTCTGGAAAAAAGTTTACCTTATGAAATGTCCTGATTTGCCTTTCTTTATCCTTCACAGAAGACGAGCTGAAATTACCTCAGTGCAGCCCTCACAGTACTTCTTCCACTGGTCCTGGTGCTATGCTCCAGAGAAGCATCAGCTCACAGTTTTCATCTCATACCACAGCCTCTGAAAACACACAGGTGTCTAGTCACCACTCATCTCTGCCTCCTCCAGTTGGTCCTGGACTGACTCAGTCCCCATCTTCCCCGCCTTCCCAGAACCACAGCACAGTTTCTGGCAACCAGTCTTTCTCTACAAACACGGTATCCCACCCAACATCTAGCCATGCAGATTTGCACCGTTCTCAGTCTGGTGGCCACACTACTGGTCCATTCTCATCCTTTCACAGTGTTGCTCAGATCTACAGCCAGAAATTATCCAGACCGTCCTCTGCAAAAGCAGGTGAGTGGGCTGGACATTTTAGATAAGTGAATTTGTTCTTTTGGGTAAATCTTTCATTAGCTCAGATTCTTCTTGAAATTGGCATGTTCTTCATACCATCTAAATCAGGCTCCTATCTCTTAAGTAGCACTGACCAGTCTCTTATCTGTTAACCTAGAAGAGATGAGGAGGGGCTGCAAAACAGCTGTCCAGGCTACTACTTTGCGCAGAATGTGTATAGTCTGTACCTATACCAGTATAGGCAGAAATCCTCAATTTCCAAGGTTGCAAATCCTGGTCTTTTAATGAGAATTACATTCCTCTTTGGAAGAGGAAATCTCCCTTATTGTGTTGATCATTCCTGTTTATTGTGCAGGGGAAAAGGGAGCTCAACTTATTTGGGTCTGGTTGGTCTAACTTGCAGAGGCGGGAAATAATGTGTATTCATTGTAATACTGTAGTCATACACATTCCCATTTTGTTTTTAGCAATTTTGGGGTGGTTTCAATAGTACAGAGGCCCTCTTTGAGATGGTGTGGGCTGCTTGCTTGCTCTTATCTCCTGCTGAAGGAAACTGGCAACTTGCCACACATTAGAGACTGACTAGGGCCTCCACATGACACCACTGAAGATGCACTGGTTTAAGGGATTTCACATATTGTGAACACACCTTCATATTTCTCTAGGACCTTTTGCCCTGGTGTACCTGAAAACATCTTACCAGCCAAGTACAGGAATCTCATTTATGACTGAAGTGCAGCCACCTCTGTGGTGGGAACATGGCTGAGTCATGCCAACAACAGTATAAGATAGCAAAATCCATGCTTATCAGAAGAAACTAAAGGAAGCAGAGGTTTAAGCGGGCAGACTGTAGCCTGTATCAAATTATGATCAGGATACCTAGTCTAATGCCCCTGTTTTTGAGAAACTGCTCTATTTAGCAGAGTGGGTTTCCTCCTGCAGTGACCCCAGAAATCTAGGTTTGGTGTAGACAGAACACTCCATCACATGTTCACAGAGATCCAAAAAAACCCAACCCTGATGCACTTGCTTATTTAAAGGGATCCGTTTGCTTTTAAGCAAAGCTGTTGCAGGTTTTGTATGAAAAGTACCAGACATATTTTCAGCCCAAAGGCTGATTGTGCTGTGACAGTCAGGCCATCCTTGAATTACAGGGCTTGCGTGAGGTACTTCAGAGAGGGAGTAACAGTGTCTCGCTTCTACCTCTAGAACTGTGAAACAGAAAGAAAATGTTTGAATTGTTTGGTCTGCTTTCTGGAATTCAAAGAAGCTTCTGAGTGAAAGCTAGGAAACTTTATTTAGGTGCCTTTGAAACTGCTTCTTGGGAGCCAGGGTAGATAATGTCCTATTCCTATATTAATCTTTGTTTTAAATATCCCTAATCCTGCGCCTGTTTCCATATTTACCTGGGTAGATGATTTTACAAACTTGCTTCTAGTAAGGTTTTTCCTGGTCTCCAGGTAAAAAATTTCCCTTCTAACTTCAGGCCATTGCTCTTACTTCTCTGTGTATTACATCTGCTTCCTTGCACTTTTCTAATTCCTGTCCTGTTCTGGTGTTTATAGCCATCAAGTACTTGCAGACTGTTACCAAGCCTGCTTTGTCTTCTCTTACCCAAGATAGACAATTTGTCTCTGTTAATCTTCCCTCATAAGTCAGCCCCTCCAGCCCTCTGACTATTTTTGTTGCTGTTCTCTATGCTTCCTCCAATTTGTCAGAGTTTAAAGGAAATGAGATGCCCAGAACTGAAAGCAGTGTACCAGGTGAGGTTATAATTAAAGAGAAGGACCTAATCCTCTAATCTGTGGTGTGATGCCTCTGTATGTGCAGTCCCAAATGGTGCTGTCTTTTTTCACAGCCATATCCCATTACAAATTTATGTCAAGTTTTTGCCTGAACTTCCCACCTCCCTCTCAGCTGTTTCTGCTTCATAGGTTTCTTCCTTCCATTGAATATCTGGCTTTGAAGTTGGTTATCCCAGATGTATTAGCTGCATTTTTTTTCCCCAAGTGCAAATGAGATTCTTACCTTCTGCCCACATTTCTAATATTTTTAGGTCTCTTCTTTTTTTCTCTCTCCTTTTATTTATTGTAGTCCTTCTAATTATCTATGAATCTCAATAATGTGCCATATTATCAGTTATCCAGATCATAAATGGAAATATTCATTCCTGATCTTACAGTGCAACTGTGATGCTTTGACCTCCTTGGTGGTTTGCTGTCTATAAAAACCTTCTGTTCATGGCCCTCCAGCCAGTTTTCAATCTGTGAATTCCTTTGAATTATATTTGTGTTTAATATTTTTTCCTCCTAAGAAGGAAGCAGTATCTGCATTTAACTTGTTACTGATCCTCTTGGTATATAAAGCCAAGTGCCTGTGTTTTAAATGGAATTTTGGGTCCAACTAATGTTAGAAAGAGGTATGTTTCTACAGGGGCAATTTCCAGCTACACACTTGGCTTCCAAACTCCCCTTTCTCTTTCTGGGATGAAGTGCAAAAATGTCTTCAGTTCCTCAAATCCTAGCCATTTGTCTATTGCAGCAGTTCCAGGCACTGGCTGTTTATTCTCACTATATTAAAGCAATGTCCCATTGTAACTTGATGTTTCATGTCAAGATGAATTGAGAGATTGGTGCTGGTTTAGAGAAGCTCAGATATGCAGCCCAAGTGCAGAATGGAGACCATGGAGAAGGTCTGTAGAAAGTATTGCGCCTGCTTGTATTTCTGTTATTGCCAGGGTACAAACCTCTCCCATTCACCTCTTTGCCTTGGTGTCAAGCCCAGAGGGCATGAAGAGCTCTCTGCAGCCTGACCTTCTGCACTCTTCTTCTAAGTGGATGAAAACTGTTTGGCAGGTTCGTGTCATCGCAGCCCAAGTCGGCAACGTGCAAGCTCAGCCAGGGTGTACAAAGATGCAGAAGACGCATCCTCCCAGGGCAGACGTTACAACCCCAGCACTGTAGCAGCAGAACTGCAGCGACTGGCAGAGAAACAGGCAGCCAGGCAGTATTCACCACCCAGCCACATCAGTCTCCTTACACAGCAGGTATGTGGGCAGTGAGGTTGGTTTCTCTTTGTTACTATGGAAATCTGGCACATACTCCTGTTTCAGAGTCACAGGACATGCTGAGAAGAAAGAATCTTGTGAAAATTGTTTTTCTTTCTTGTTGCTGTGATGTCTTTACAGTAACTAAAACCCTATTAGATAATAGTTCTTTTAAGTTGCAGAGGGTAGTGATTGAAGCCTTGTCATTTAATATAGTTAGACTGGGCCAAAGCACTAGAAAATATATTGTAAGGAACGATCCTGTCCCAGCCCCCAGTGAGTAGCTTAAATGTGAACAAGGTGTTTCCCATCTTTAATTTCTCACATTCTTATTGCCTTAAAGTCAACTACTCTGTTTCCTAATGGTGACGTGTCACACACTGGATTGCAGCATTACTGGGAGAATTAGGAAATAGAATCAGACTGATGAGAAGGGCAGAAAGTTTCCATAGTCTGTTTCCATAGAAATACCTGGGCAAGCAGAATGATAACAGTGGAAATCCAGAAAGAGCATAGGGCAGGTTATAACAGTTTTTGATAAAATTCTGTATTTCAGTTGTATTCTAAATTGGTTCTGAAGTTTAAGCTAGTGTGGAATGTGGTATAGCCCTTTTGCTAAGCAGGACATTAGTTCAGGAACATGATGGTGATGCTGTATGATCTGCTTTGGCTTCCAGCTAGCATTTTAAGGTCTTGGCTTTGAGCTGTAATGTCTTAAATTACTCTACCTAAATGAGAGACCACCTCCCTCCATGCAGTATTGCTGCAGCTGTAATCATCAGAGGTGCTCAAGCTAGATTCCCCTAACTGAATTAGAGAGACTGCCAATAGGAGGTTCTCCAAGTCAGGGCTTTCACTTTGCAAATTACTCTTCCCTGTTTTCTATCTGCTACAAAATAACCCAAATTGCTTGACTGTTGTGGAATGCTGTAGGAATCATCAATTTGGATGCATGTTTGGAAAATGTCGTGTTGAGTGGGATTCAACAGGGATGTTTTACTGCATTTTCTGAGGGATGGCTAGTGGTTATGGTGGGTTGCACCTACTACTGTTCTGCCTCTGTCCATATTTTATTGTTTTAATTGATGTTTGTGAATGTCTTGTTGGGTTACTTAGCAATTGTGGTCAGTTTCTCTGTTTTTTCTTACCATTCAAAAATGTGGGGAACTGACTGACTCGGAAGGGTGCATAGGTTACTTAGGTGGTCCATAAAGCCTTAGTTCAATCCTGGTAGCTCTGACTACATTTGATGCCTTTGTCCCTTGTGTACAGTTCACTTGCTTCAGTTTGGCTTAATGGATATATTGCCATAACACCAAAACACCTTTGGAATTGGATCCTCTTGTTTTTCTGGGTGTCTGCCAAACAGGCTGACTGAACTGTGCAACCTGACCTTCTGTCTTGTCCCTAGAAGTATGGAGCAGTATTGGTAGGAACAGTGGGGAAACTTGAATGGCTGCTTGCCTAGGTTGCTCTGTCTTCAAGAGGTGTCAAAATATGTCTTTGCATCGACTCTGAGAATACAGAACTTTTTTAGTTGAAGACCAGATGTGTTTATGAACTAGGTTGTCTTGGACAAATATTTGTAACTCACCTTTTTTTAAAGCGTTTCCATAACCCTGAATTTCAGCCTTCACAGTAAGGCATATTTCAGTTTTGTCTAAGTGAAATGCTTGTAGCTAAAGCACAATTTTTTTTGGTTCAGAATTTCAGTTAATGGGAATTTTCTGTTTTCTTCCATAATGAAAAAAATTCTCAATTGAGTCCCCACACAGTGACCTGCACTCACACATGCAGCCCTCCCTCATGCAAATGCACCCACCCTCATGCACTGCTACACTTGCCCTCTTTCCTGCCGGGCCCTCAATATCAGTGTCCTTTGCCTCAGGAGTGTGCTCTCCCACTTCACCTGCACAACTGTGTGCTGTCAAATGACGGTTGCTTGCACCCAGACAAAATATTGCTTGTGTTCATCTGCCCACAGTATCGTAGGCACGCTCCCCCTCCCTGCTTGCAGTACTGCATGCACACGTGCTTACAAGCCTTTGTGCTCTTCCATCCACCCGTAATATCTCCTGCCAAGTAACCATTCTGTTCCTTCGTTGTTTCTCACAAGGCAGCAAAACCACCGCTATGCATGCTCTTTTGCCTGTGTGCCCACCCACAGTATCTTTCTCACAGAGTTGTTCCCTCTTCCCTCTCTCTGAGTGCCTGCCTATGGTATTGTATTCTCCCTCATTCATGCTCACCTGCTCCAGAGCTGCAGTCTTTCAAGCCTGGCCTTTCCTGCCCATAATGCCATATACTGTCTCATGCAACTTCTGCCTGTAGTAATGTTCCATCCTCCCTATCTTTTCAATGCCTGTCCGCAATACCATACACTTTCCCTTTCTTGTGCTTATATACTGACTCTGGCTGCAGTGCCGTGCTATCTCCCCCTTGTGCATCCCTCCACAGTACTACATTTGCCCTTTCAAGAACATGCATATGTTTTGCCTTTCCAGTTGCAGTGCCACAGTTTCTCCTTTTTAGTGCCCCTCTGTCTGCGGTGCCTCTTGAATGCATGCCCCTGGAATACTACTTTCTCCCTTGATTATGGCCACAGTACCACATACATGGTTCCTCTCTCATGCACCCACTATCATTATTGCACACGCCTGGGAGAAATTTCTCACATGCTGCCTCTGTGAGGAATCTGTATGCTATGTTGCTGCTTCTACTGTTGTGACCCTTTCTTACTTTGTCTCATTGTACACAGCTAGACTTTCCTTCATTCATAAAGTTGATGATATGGTTGTAATGAAGCAGTTCTGTTAGTGCCTGGCATCCTTGAATTTCCATGATTTGTTTTCAGTCTGGGTCTTAAGACCCAATGCTGGACAAAGATTGTGTTAATATCTTTTTGAACGTGGAAGTAGTTAAGATTCAGTGCTCTCAATATGCTAATGATATTTAATATTGTGTCTCTAGATCTTGAAGTGTTCTGATTTGCCTTTTGTTTGGGTAAGTTTAGGATGTGGGTGAAAGATTTTTGCAGATCGGGTTAGATAAAATCAAAGTGTAATTAGGAAGTAGCCTGAAAAAATGGTGGAGTTGATAATATCCCCTTCAGTTGGGCAGGAGTTTTCCTACCTTTTGTTGACCATGTAAAGGATTTTATCGGATCCTCTTCTATTTTTGGAAGGCCAAGACACGAAGCAGTAGTCAAGATAGTGTCTTTCCCTCTACAGTTAATAGCAGACTGTGCTTTTTCCTGTTGGATGAGGGCCCTGCTACAGTAATCCAGACATTTTTGTGTCCTGCAATGTGCTTTACAGTGTGTTTAAACCTAAAGTTCACTCAGCAAATTTATTTAGTGCACAAGATGGCTGCTTCCTTGTTTGGATGGACTTCCTACAGGGAGTACACTCTACTGTACAGAGTGGGGTTAGTTTTAGCACAAATGACACATGCATGTGTAGACACTCTCCCCCTCTTCCCCCCATGAATACTGTGAATTCTCTAAAGTATGGTGTAGGTTAAAAAAAAAAGTGAGGTAAATAATGCTCTTGAAGTATTGGATCTGTGGGAGGTCTCTATCACTGGCTGGCGTGAGGGCTGTTGCTGATATCTACCAGGCTGTAGCACTTTGTGGTTATTCATGTTAGTGAGCAGAAGAATGTGTTGAATTGGTCCTGCTTTGCGAGGAGGAGGAGGAGGGGAAGCCTGGTGGGAGCTCTGCCCCTCTCCGCAAGGGAGAGTGAGATTTCAGGATTTGGCTATAGTTAGGAATAGCTCCAGTTCCTCTAGCCAGGGAGCTTTAATCAAAGGGATAACATCGGACCACCCAGGCGAAGGCCAGAATGAGCTGTCTCCGTCTCTGCTGTACAGTATGCCAGTACCCGGGATCTAGCAGCCAGGTCTTCTGCAAATGTGCTGACAGATCCCCAAGGGGATGAGGCACTTTTCTTGCTAGAAAGTGAAAATTAGCAAAACCCAGCTAAGCTTATTGGACCTCTAGGGGGAGGGGCACAGCATGGCCAGCATGCAGTGGCCCAGGGTAACCTTGTGGGAGTTGTCTGCTAAAGACCATCCCAGAACAAGGCCATTCATTTGGGTATCGACTATAGCAGCGATCTCACCCAGGGCTTTACATCTCTCTGCACTACGTCTCTCTCAGGTAAACAGCCTGAGGCCCCCTCGTCCTACATGTCCACAAAATAAACTGCATGTTTACACTGCTGAGGTATACACTGCTCAGATCCCAGTTAATGTCCAGCTCCTCCCATCCCAGACCTGAGTAGAGTGTTTTAGGGAGGCTAAATAGAGATTAAACTGAGACCACAACACTTGGAAAATAGATGAAATCCAAGTACAGTGCATTATAGCCAGTGCCTCGTCCGTTGCTGTGCTAAACCTGTCTCATGGAGTCTCAGGCTGCCTGTATTTTTTGAGTAACCCTTTGGTTTGTTGTATATAGCTTTCTCCCTTAGGAGTCCAGGAAAAGAGAATGGAGGGCATCTTCCCAGAAAGTCTGAGAGCTTATTTCACGACCCAAAAAAAGGGAAGAAGAGAATAGGGATAAAGTCTGGGCTTTTCCTGATCTCTGTCTTTCAAAAATGTTCTCTGCAGGATTGCAGGGTCCACCTGTGTTCCTCAGCCTCAAGCCGTTCACACGGGGACTGGGGTTACTCCTACCAGTGCTGACTTGTAGCATCAGCAATAATATTACTAGTCTTAGCAGAGGTTGTAGGAGGAGAAAATGTCAGTGGTTTCTGCAGTTCAGGAATTACACCTATCCTGCTGCTCTGAGGCTCTAAAGAGAATGGGAGCAGAGGCTTTTGTTATGGTGAAGCAAGCCCTGCAGTTGGCAGATAGTCACCAAATGGGCCAACCTGAACAGCTAAGACCTCATGTGAAGGATTACATCCCAATCATCAAACATTTGGCTGCTCTGTCCCCTATCAAAATCGCTCCCACTGGGAAGTTTTGAGGCAGAGATTGCTTATATGGGAGTCTGATGCTTTAGGAGAAGCAAAAAGTGATTTCAGCCATCCACAGCAGTGTTTTTTATTTTATTTTTTTATATTGTTAAATGGATGCATATGCTGGAGACACTACAAAGGAATCTGTGAGTTTGTCAGGTTTCCCAGGAATGTCTCTGGCAGGTCTTTGTCTGGAACGTTTTCTGGAGACTGGAACACTTGTGCTCTGTATGCATATGTATATTCTGTAAGATGGTAAGCTCAGTGAGCGGAGAAGGAATGTCACAGGCCTTTGGCCAGATCAGGCTTGGTTCGCGCACAGATTTCACACCTCCCAGCCCTGTAAGCCCAGTTCTCATTTTTTCTAGCTGGTCTTTTCAAGCGCAGATCTGTGCACAAAATGAAACTGCCTTAGAGTAGATTTGTACTGGCTGGGTGTGGCCAGCAAGTTGACCTGGGTCATGAGAGGATGACCCTGGAGGAGGGTGTGTACCACGTGGTTTCCCTGAAAGGTTTTTACTTGAGTGTATTTCGTGTCATTATGCAAACAGTCAGGGCTGTGGGTTTAGTAAGAGGTTGGTGGTTTGGGGTTTCCTTTTGCTCTCCAGAAAAGAGGCAAGTTAAGATCCAATGATGTTTCCCACGCTGTGATGGCCTGTTGGATTCTGGCATCTCAAAGCGTTGAGGAAGGCGAGGCAGACGGGCTGGCTCCATTATTACTGGAGGAACTGGGAACAGTGTTGGGCCAACTTAGGCTTGGCTTTGGCCAGAAATGCGTATGGCAGCTCTATAGTGAGGCTTGGAAAATGCAATACTGGTCTGCAGTGTGGAACAAATTAATAAATAATAGTCACATTATTATATCACCCAGACTTTCCAGTCCAAATGATTGATTGCTCCTTGAAGGCAAGACTAGGAGAGACTCAGTCAAATAAGTACAGCTTCTACACCAGGGGTGGGCAATTATTTTGGGCGGAAGGCTGCTTGCCCAGTTTTGGCAAGCTCTTGAGGGCCGCATTGGTAGCCCTGCCCCTTGACAGATGCCTCACCCCTGGTTGCTATCTTGTGATTAGAAGTCCTGCCCCCTAACCTCTGATCTTTGCCACCAGAAGTTCCTTTCTTTACCCCTAGGAAGTACTCCTTTCAGTAAGGGGTTTTGCCTTCTTGGAACTAGAAAAATACCAAATTATGTTCTAAAAAGTGAACATGTTACAGCATTCATTAATTTGGTTTTACTCTTGTATATTGGGGGGGTATAGGTTTGTCGGGGCTGTGCATGTGGGGTGAGAGAGCATGTGGAGGTGTGTGTGGATGTGGGGTGTGGGTGGGTATGGGGTTTGTGAGGGGCTGGTACCTGGGGTTTGTGGGGAGATGTGGGGGGTCTGCATGTATGGCAGTGTGAGGCGTGTGTGGGTGCACATGTATGGTGGGGTGTGCATGCACATGCTCTGC